>NC_066839.1:2923469-3196895 GCF_001640805.2 Lates calcarifer | reverse complement strand
GGCAAAAAAATGTCATAGTATAGTAAGATGAAAAATGGTCAAAAAATGTCATAGTATACATCAAAAAATGTCATAGTAATGTCAAAAAAAAAATGAAAACTCATAGCAAAAAATGTCATAGTATAGTAAGGCAAAAATGGTCAAAAAATGTCATAGCATCAAAATCAAAAATGTCATAGTATAGTAAGGCATGAAATGTCAAAATGTCACAAAAAATGTGTCATAGTATAGTAAGGCATGAAAAATGGTCAAAAAATGTCATAGTATAGTAAGATGTCAAAAATCAAAAATGTCATAGTATAGTAAAAAAATGGTCAAAAAATGTCATAGTACAAAAAATCAAAAAATGTCATAGTATAGTAAGGCATGAAAATGGTCAAAAAATGTCATAGTCAAAAAATGTCATAGTATAGTAAGGCAAAAACAAAAAATGTCATAGTCATGTCAAAAATGTCATAGTATCATCAAAAAATGTCCAAAAAAAAAAAATGTCATAGTATAGTAAGGCAAAAAATGGTCAAAAAATGTCATAGTATAGTAAGGCATGAAAAATGTCAAAAAATGTCATAGTATAGTAAGGCATCAAAAAATGTCATAGTATAGTAAGGCATGAAAAATCAAAAAATGTCATAGTATAGTAAGTCAAAAAATGTCATAGTATAGTAAGGCATGAAAAATGGTCAAAAAATGTCATAGTCAGGTAAGGCATGAAAATGGTCAAAAATGTCATAGTCAAAACATAGTATAGTAAGGCATGAAAATGGTCAAAAAATGTCATAGTATAGTAAGGCAAAAATGGTCAAAATGTCATAGTATAGTAAGGCATGAAAAATGGTCAAAAAATGTCATAGTAAAAAAAAATGTCATAGTCATGAAAAATGGTCAAAAATGTCATCATCCATAGTCAAAAATGTCAAAAAATGTCATAGTATAAAGATGTCAAAAAATCAAAAATGTCATAGTATAAGGCATGAAAAATGTCAAAAAATGTCATAGTAGTAAGGCATGAAAAAAAATGTCATAGTATAGTAATGAAAATGGTCAAAAAATGTCATAGTATAGTAAGATGTCAAAAAATCAAAAAAATGTCATAGTATAGTAAGGCATGAAAAATGGTCAAAAAATGTCATAGTATAGTCAAAAACTCAAAAAATGTCATAGTATAGTAAGGCATGAAAAATGGTCAAAAATGTCATAGTCAAAAATCAAAAAATGTCATAGTATAGTAAGGCAAAAAATGGTCAAAAAATGTCATAGTATAGTAAGGCATGAAAAATGGTCAAAAATGTCATAGTCATGAAAAATGGTCAAAAATGTCATAGTATAGTAAGGCAAAAAAGTCAAAAAATGTCATAGTATAGTAAGGCATGAAAAATGGTCAAAAAATGTCATAGTATAGTAAGGCATGAAAAATGGTCAAAAAATCATAGTCATCAAAAAATGTCATAGTATAGTATAAACAAAAAATGTCCCAAAAAAAATGTCATAGTATAGTAAGGCATGAAAAATGTCAAAAAATGTCATAGTATAAAGGTCAAAATCAAAAAATGTCATAGTATAGTAAGGCATGAAAATGGTCAAAAAATGTCATAGTATAAAGATGTCAAAAATCAAAAATGTCATAGTATAGTAAGGCAAAATGTCATCCATCAAAAAAATGTCATAGTAAGTAAGGCATGAAAAATGGTCAAAAATGTCATAGTCAAAAATAAAAAATGTCATAGTATAGTAACATGAAAAATGGTCAAAAATGTCATAGTCAAAAAATCAAAAAATGTCATAGTATAGTAAGGCATGAAAAATGGTCAAAAAATCATAGTCATAGTCATAGTAAGTATGAAAAACAAAAATGTCATCCAAAAATGTCACAAAGTCATAGTATAGTCATGGTCAAAAAATGTCATAGTATAGTAAGGATGAAAAATGTCAAAAAATGTCATAGTATAGTAAGGTAAAATGGTCAAAAAATGTCATAGTACAAAAAATGTCATAGTATAGTACAAAAATCAAAAATGTCATAGTATAGTAAGGCATGAAAAATGGTCAAAAAATGTCATAGTATAGTAAGGCATGAAAAATGGTCAAAAAATGTCATAGTATAGTAAGGCATGAAAATGGTCAAAAAATGTCCAAAAATGGTCAAAAAATGTCATAGTATAGTAAGGCATGAAAATGGTCAAAAAATGTCATGTCAGTATAGTAATGAAAAATGTCAAAAATGTCATAGTAAAAAAAATGTCATAGTATAGTAAACAAAAAATGTCATAGCATCAAAAAAATGTCATAGTATAGTAAGCATCAAAAATGTCATAGTATAGTAAGGCATGAAAAATGGTCAAAAAATGTCATAGTCAAAAGTCATAGTATAGTAAGGCATGTCAAAAAATGTCCAAAAAAAAAAATGTCATAGTATAGTAAGGCATGAAAAATGGTCAAAAATGTCATAGTATAGTAAGGCATGAAAAATGGTCAAAAATGTCATAGTATAGTAAGCAAAAAATGTCAGCAAAAAAATGTCATAGTATAGTAAAAAAATCAAAAATGTCATAGTCATCAAAAAATGTCATAGTATAGTAAGGCATGAAAAATGGTCAAAAATGTCATAGTATAGTAAAAAAATGGTCAAAAAATGTCATAGTATAGTAAGATGTCAAAAATCAAAAAATGTCATAGTATAGTAAGGCATGAAAAATGGTCAAAAAATGTCATAGTATAGTAAGGCATGAAAAATGGTCAAAAAATGTCATAGTATAGTAAGGGTCAAAAAAGTATAGTAATGAAAAATGGTCAAAAATGTCATAGTATAGTAAGGCATGAAAAATGGTCAAAAAATGTCATAGTCAGTCATAGTATAAATCATAGTATCATCAAAAAATGTCATAGTATAGTAAGGCATGAAAATGGTCAAAAAATGTCATAGGTATGGCATCAAAAAATGTCATAGTATAGTAAGGCATGAAAAATGGTCAAAAAATGTCATAGTATAAATGTCAAAAATCAAAAATGTCATAGTATAGTAAGGCATGAAAATGGTCAAAAAATGTCATAGTATAGTAAGATGTCAAAAACCATCAAAAAATGTCATAGTATAGTAAGGCATGAAAAATGGTCAAAAAATGTCATAGTACAAAGGTCCACAAAAAATGTCATAGTATAGTAAGGCATGAAAAATGGTCAAAAAATGTCATAGTAGTAAGGCATGAAAAATGGTCAAAAATGTCAACATGAAAAATGGTCAAAAAATGTCATAGTATAGTAAGGCATGAAAAATGGTCAAAAAATGTCATAGTATGGTCATCAAAAATGTCATAGTATAGTAAGGCATGAAAAATGTCAAAAAATGTCATAGTATAGTAAGGCAAAAATGGTCAAAAATGTCATAGTATAGTAAGGCATCCCAAAAAATGTCATAGTACATCAAAAAATGTCACATGAAAAATGTCAAAAAATGTCATAGTAGCATCAAAAATGTCACCAAAATGTCATAGTCATCAAAAAAAATGTCATAGTATAGCATGAAAAATGGTCAAAAAATGTCATAGTATGGTATGGCATCAAAAAATGTCATAGTATAGTAAGGCATGAAAATGGTCAAAAATGTCATAGTATAATCAAAAATGTCATGAAAAATGGTCAAAAAATGTCATGAAAAAAAATGTCATGTCATGAAAAATGTCAAAATGTCATAGTATGTATCAAAATGTCATAGTATAGTAAGGGGTCAAAAAATGTCATAGTATAAAAAAAAATGGCAAAAATCAAAAAATGTCATAGTATAAACAAAAAATCAAAAAATGTCATAGTAAAAGGCATGCATAGTCATGAAAAATGGTCAAAAAATGTCATAGTATAGTAATGAAAAAAAAAAATGTCATAGTAAGTAAAACATGAAAAATGGTCAAAAATGTCATAGTATAGTAAGATGAAAAACCATCAAAAAATGTCATAGTATAGTAAGGCATGAAAAATGGTCAAAAATGTCATAGTATAGTAAGTGTCAAAAACCATCAAAAAATGTCATAGTATAGTAAGGTATGAAAATGTCAAAAAATGTCATAGTATAGTAAGATGAAAAATGGTCAAAAAATGTCATAGTATAGTCAAAAAATGTCATAGTATAGTAATCAAAAAAATGTCATAGTATAGTACAAAATCAAAAATGTCATCAAAAACCATCAAAAAATGTCATAGTATGTCAAAAAATGTCATAGTAAGTAAGGCCAAAAATGTCATAGTATCAAAAATCAAAAAATGTCATAGTATAGTAAGGCATGAAACAAAAACAAAAAATCAAAAATGTCATAGTATAGTAAGGCATGAAAATGGTCAAAAAATGTCATAGTCATCAAAAAAATGTCATAGTATAGTAAGGCATGAAAAAATGGTCAAAAAATGTCATAGTATCAAAAAATGTCATAGTCATCAAAAATGTCATAGTCAAAAATCAAAAAATGTCATAGTATAGTAAGGCATGAAAATGGTCAAAAAATGTCATAGTATAGTAAGATGTCAAAAAAAAAAAATGTCATAGTATAGTAAGGCATGAAAAATGGTCAAAAAATGTCATAGTATATAAGATGTCAAAAACCATCAAAAAATGTCATAGTATAGTAAGGCATGTGGTCAAAAAATGTCATAGTATAGTAAGGCAAAATGTCATAGTATAGTAAGGCATGAAAATGGTCAAAAAATGTCATAGTATAGTAAGGCATGAAAAATGGTCAAAAAATGTCATAGTATAGTAAGGCATGAAAAATGGTCAAAAATGTCATAGTATAGTATAAAAAAAAAATGTCATAGTATCAAAAAAAATGTCATAGTATAGTAAGGGAAAAATGGTCAAAAAATGTCATAGTATAGTAAGGCATGAAAAATGGTCAAAAATGTCATAGTATAGTAAGGTATGAAAATGGTCAAAATGTCATAGTATGGTAACATCAAAATGTCATAGTATAGTACAAAAATCAAAAAAATGTCATAGCAAAAATCAAAAAATGTCATAGTATGAAAACAAAAATGTCATAGTATAGTAAGGCATGAAAAATGGTCAAAAATGTCATAGTATAGTAAGCAAAAATCAAAAATGTCATAGTATAGTAAGATGAAAAATGGTCAAAAAATGTCATAGTATAGTAATGGTCAAAAAATGTCATAGTATAGTAAGGCATGAAAAATGGTCAAAAAAATGTCATGCAAGTGTCATAGTATAGTAAGGCATGAAAAATGGTCAAAAATGTCATAGTATAAAAAAGTCATGAAAAATGGTCAAAAATGTCACATCAAAAAATGTCATAGTATAGTAAGGCATGAAAAATGTCAAAAAATGTCCATTGTCATAGTATAGTAAGGCATGAAAAATGGTCAAAAAAATGTCATAGTATGGTATGGCATCAAAATGTCAGTATAGTAAATGAAAATGTCAAAAATGTCATAGTATTAAGGCCAAAAAATGTCATAGTATAGTAATGAAAATGGTCAAAAATGTCATAGTATAGTAAGGCATGAAAATGGTCAAAAATGTCATAGTATAGTAAGATGAAAATGGTCAAAAAATGTCATCAAAAAAAATGTCATAGTATAGTACAAAAATCAAAAAATGTCATAGTATAGATGTCAAAAATCAAAAAATGTCATAGTATGAAAAATGTCAAAAATGTCATAGTATAGTAGCAAAAAATAGTATAGTAAGGCATGAAAAAATGGTCAAAAAAATGTCATAGTATAGTAAGGCATGAAAAATCAAAAATGTCACATGAAAATGGTCAAAAAATGTCATAGTATAGTAAGATGTCAAAACCAAAAAATGTCATAGTATAGTAAGGCATGAAAAATGGTCAAAAAATGTCATAGTATACAAAATCAAAAAATGTCATAGTATAGTAAGGGAAAATGGTCAAAAAATGTCATAGTATGCATCAAAAAATGTCATAGTATAGCAAAAAATCAAAAAATGTCATAGTATATTAAGATGTCAAAAACCATCAAAAAATGTCATAGTAATGAAAAATGTCAAAAATGTCATAGTATAGTAAGGCAAAAAACAAAAAATGTCATAGTATAGTAAGATGTCAAAAAATCAAAAATGTCATAGTATAGTAAATGTAAAATGGTCAAAAATGTCATAGTCATGTCATAGTATAGTAAGGTCAAAAATCAAAAAATGTCATAGTCAAAAATCAAAAAATGTCATAGTATGAAAAAATGGTCAAAAAGTCATAGTATAGTAATGTCAAAAAATCAAAAATGTCATAGTATAGTAAGGCAAAAAATGTCATAGTATACAAAAAAAAAATGTCATAGTATGAAAAATGGTCAAAAATGTCATAGTATGGTAAAGTCCATGAAAAATGTCAAAAAATGTCATAGTATCATGAAATTGGTCAAAAAATGTCATAGTATAGTAAAATGGTCATAGTCAAAAATCAAAAATGTCATAGTATAGTAAGGTGAAAAATGGTCAAAAATGTCATAGTATAGTAAGATGTCAAAACCATCAAAAAATGTCATAGTATAAGATGTCAAAAAATCAAAAAATGTCATAGTACATGAAAATGGTCAAAAAATGTCATAGTATAGTAAGGCATGAAAAATGGTCAAAAAAATGTCATAGTATCATCAAAAAATGTCATAGTATAGTAAGGCATCAAAAAATGTCATAGTCATGGGTCAAAAAATGTCATAGTATAGTAAGATGTCAAAAAATCAAAAAATGTCATAGTATAGTAAGGCATGAAAAATGGTCAAAAAATGTCATAGTAGATAAAACATGAAAAATGGTCAAAAATGTCATAGTATAGTAAGGCATGAAAAATGGTCAAAAATGTCATAGTATAGTAAGGTATGTAAAATGGTCAAAAAATGTCAAGCATCAAAAAATGTCATAGTATCAAAAACCATCAAAAAATGTCATAGTATATTAAGATGTCAAAAACATCAAAAATGTCATAGTACAGTAAGGCATGAAAAATAGTCAAAAAATGTCATAGTATATTAAGATGTCAAAAACCATCAAAAAATGTCATAGTACAGCAAGGCAAAAATGTCAAAAAATGTCATAGATATTAAGATGTTCAAAAAATGTCATAGTATGAAAAATGTCAAAAAATGTCATAGTATAGTATAAAAAAAAGTATGAAAATCATAGTCATCAAAAAATGTCATAGTAGAGTAAAACATGAAAAATGGTCAAAAAATGTCATAGTATCAAGTCAAAACAAAACCATCAAAAAAATGTCATAGTATAGTAAGGCATGAAAAATGGTCAAAATGTCATAGTATAGTCAAAAATGTCATAGTACAAAAAATCATCAAAAAATGTCATAGTATAGTAAGATGTCAAAAACCATCAAAAATGTCATAGTATATTAAGTGTCAAAAAAAAAATGTCATAGTACAAAGGCATGAAAAAAAATGTCATAGTATAGTAAGGCATGAAAAATGGTCAAAAATGTCATAGTATAGTAAGATGTCAAAATCAAAAATGTCATAGTAAGTAAGGCATGAAAAATGGTCAAAATGTCATAGTATATTAAGATGTCAAAAACCATCAAAAAATGTCATAGTATAGTAAGGCATGAAAAAAAAAATGTCATCAAAATGTCATAGTATAGTAAGTGAAAAATGGTCAAAAAATGTCATACATCAAAAAATGTCATAGTATGATAAGGCATGGAAAATGGTCAAAAAATGTCATAGTATAATGTAAGTGTCAAAAACATGTCAAAAAAATCGTCATAGTATAGTAAGGTGTCAAAAATCATCAAAAAATGTCATAGTATAGTAAGGTGTCAAAAATGTCAAAAAAATGTCATAGTATAGTAAGGTGTCAAAAATGCGATCAAAAAATGTCATAGTATAGTAAGGTGTCTCAAAAATGCAATCAAAAAATGTCATAGTATAGTAAGTGTCAAAAATCATCAAAAAATGTCATAGTATAGTAAGGTGTCAAAAACCATCAAAAAATGTCATAGTATAGTAAGGTGTCAAAAACCATCAAAAAATGTCATAGTATAGTAAGGACAAAAAATGTCATAGTATAGTAAGTGCAAAAACATCAAAAAATGTCATTGTATAGTAAGACATGAAAAAATAAAAAATGTCAAAAAAAAATAAAAATGTCAAAAAATGTATAGTAAGGTTTCAAAAACCATCAAAAAATGTCATAGTATAGTAAGACATGAAAAATGGTCAAAAAATGTCATAGTATAGTAAGGTGTCAAAAACCATCAAAAAATGTCATAGTATAGTAAGGTGTCAAAAACCATCAAAAAATGTCATAGTATAGTAAGACATGAAAAATGGTCAAAAAATGTCATAGTATAGTAAGGTGTCAAAAACCATCAAAAAATGTCATAGTATAGTAAGACATGAAAAATGGTCAAAAAATGTCATAGTATAGTAAGGTGTCAAAAACCATCAAAAAATGTCATAGTATTGTAAGGTTTCAAAAACCATCAAAAAATGTCATAGTATAGTAAGGTGTCAAAAACCATCAAAAAATGTCATAGTATTGTAAGGTGTCAAAAACCATCAAAAAATGTCATAGTATATTAAGTCGTTACACTGTCTTTTTCTTCTATAATTCCTCTATGTACTTAAGTGGTTAACTTGCCGTCTCTCTGCAGGACAAGGAGAAGACTGTGTCACCTGAAGTGGACAACAAAAGGAGTTCAGTGTTCCTAAAGATGTTTAGAGATGTTTATTTTTAACAACCATATCCTTATGTGTGATCATGAGTACATTAAATCTGGGGTGAGAGAATAAAACAAGATGTCTCCAAGTGGTCAAACATTTGTCATCATGCTTGCTGTGATTTGTGAAATGTTGTCTAGAACAGAATCAATAAAGTTTTGTAGCTTAACTTCTGAGTTGCATTTGTCTGTTTTCAAAGTAACATTACAAAAATGATTTTGCAATCTAAGCTATTCTTTACTTACAGTTTGTAATTAAAATGCATAATTGAGGCTCACAACCCTAACCCTAACCCTAACCTGTGGCTTAAAGCCGTAACCCTAACCCTAATATGTGGTTAACAGCCGTAACCCTAACCCTAACCTGTGGTTAAAAGCCGTAACCCTAACTGTAACCTGTGGCTTAAAGCCATAACCCTAACCCTAATATGTGGTTAACAGCCCTAACCCTAACCCTAACCCTGGTTAAAAGCTGTAACCCTAACCCTAACCTGTGGCTTAAAGCCATAACCCTAACCCTAATATGTGGTTAAAAACCATAACCCTAACCCTAACCTGTGGCTTAAAGCCATAACCCTAACCCTAATATGTGGTTAACAGCCCTAACCCTAACCCTAACCTGTGGCTTAAAGCCGTAACCTGATATGTGGTTAAAAGCCGTAACCCTAACCCTAACCTGTGGTTAAAAGCCGTAACCCTAACTGTAACCTGCGGCTTAAAGCCATAACCCTAACCCTAATATGTGGTTAACAGCCCTAACCCTAACCCTAACCCTGGTTAAAAGCTGTAACCCTAACCCTAATATGTGGCTTAAAGCTGTAACCCTAACCCTAATATGTGGTTAACAGCCCTAACCCTAACCCTAACCTGTGGCTTAAAGCCATAACCCTAACCCTAACCCTAACCTGTGGCTTAAAGCCGTAACCCTAACCCTAATATGTGGTTAACAGCCCTAACCCTAACCCTAATATGTGGCTTAAAGCCGTAGCCCTAACCCTAACCCTAACCTGTGGCTTAAAGCCGTAGCCCTAACCCTAACCCTAACCTGTGGCTTAAAGCCGTAGCCCTAACCCTAACCCTAACCTGTGGCTAAAAGCCGTAACACTAACTTTATTGTCAATTTGCTGAATCAGCTTATGAAGTTTACTATCACTTGAATAACCTTGAAATAATAAATTTAGAGTTCTACAGCAGAGAGGTTAGCAATGTTCACTTTCATACAATATTAAACAGACCAGCAAAATATTCAGGGTTCAGAAGTATTTATTTGAACAATACACAAACACAAAAACATAACCTAACTTACAAACATTGTGTAGAGGTGTGTGGTCAAACATTGTCATAGTATAGTAAGGCATGAAAAATGGTCAAAAATGGTCAAAAAATGTCATGATATCGTAAGGCGTCAAAAATTGTCATAGTATAGTAGGACATGAAAAATGGTCAAAAATTGTCATACTATAGTAAGGTGTCAAAAATTGTCAAAAAATGTTATAGTATGGTAAGATGTCAAAAATGGTCAAAAAATGTTATAGTATGGTAAAATGTCAAAAATTGTCAAAAAATGTCATAGTACAGTAATGTGTCAAAAATTGTCAAAAAATGTCATAGTATAGTAAGACATGAAAAATGGTCAAAAAATGTCATAGTGTAGTAAGACATGAAAAATGGTCAAGAATTGTCATGATATCGTAAGGCGTCAAAAATTGTCATAGTATAGTAGGACATGAAAAATGGTCAAGAATTGTCATGATATCGTAAGGCGTCAAAAATTGTCATAGTATAGTAGGACATGAAAAATGGTCAAAAATTGTCATACTATAGTAAGGTGTCAAAAACCATCAAAAAATGTCATAGTATAGTAAGACATGAAAAATAGTCAAAAAATGTCATAGTATAGTAAGATGTCAAAAACCATCAAAAAATGTCATAGTATAGTAAGGTGTCAAAAACCATCAAAAAATGTCATAGTATAGTAAGACATGAAAAATGGTCAAAAAATGTCATAGTATAGTAAGGTTTCAAAAACCATCAAAAAATGTCATAGTATAGTAAGGTGTCAAAAACCATCAAAAAATGTCATAGTATAGTAAGGTGTCAAAAACCATCAAAAAATGTCATTGTATAGTAAGACATGAAAAATGGTCAAAAATTGTCATAGTATAGTAATGTGTCAAAAATTGTCAAAAAATATCATAGTATAGTAAGACATGAAAAATGGTCAAAAATTGTCATAGTATAGTAAGGTGTCAAAAATGGTCAAAAAATGTCATAGTGTAGTAAGGTGTCAAAAAATGTCATAGTATAGTATGGTGTCAAAAATGGTCAAAAAATGTCATAGTATAGTAAGGCGTCAAAAAATGTCATAGTATAATTAAGTGTCAAAAATGTCAAAAAACGTCATAGTATAGTAAGGTGTCAAAAATCAACAAAAAATGTCATAGTATAGTAAGGTGTCAAAAATGGTCAAAAAATGTCATAGTATAGTAAGGTGTCAAAAATGGTCAAAAAATGTCATAGTATAGTTAAGTGTCAAAAATGGTCAAAAAACGTCATAGTATAATAAGGTGTCAAAAACGGTCAAAAAATGACATAGTATAGTAAGATGTCAAAAATCATCAAAAAATGTCATAGTATAGTAAGGTGTCAAAAATGTCAAAAAATGTCATAGTATAGTAAGGTGTCAAAAATGGTCAAAAAATGTCATAGTATAGTAAGATGTCAAAAATCATCAAAAAATGTCATAGTATAGTATGGTGTCAAAAACGGTCAAAAAATGTCATAGTATAGTAAGGTGTCAAAAACCATCAAAAAATGTCATAGTATAGTAAGGTGTCAAAAAATGTCATAGTATAGTAAGATGTCAAAAATCATCAAAAAACGTCATAGTATAATAAGGCATTAAAAATGGTCAAAAAATGTCATAGTATAGTAAGGTGTCAAAAATGGTCAAAAAATGTCATAGTATATAAGGCGTCAAAAATGGTCAAAAAATGTCATAGTATAGTAAGGTGTCAAAAATCATCAAAAATTGTCATAGTATAGTAAGTTGTCAAAAATCGTCAAAAAATGTCATAGTATAGTAAGGTGTCAAAAATGGTCAAAAAATGTCATAGTATAGTAAGGTGTCAAAAATGGTCAAAAAACGTCATAGTATATAAGGTGTCAAAAAATGTCATAGTATAGTAAGGTGTCAAAAATGGTCAAAAAATGTCATAGTATAGTAAGGTGTAAAAAATCGTCAAAAAATGTCATAGTATAGTAAGGTGTCAAAAATCATCAAAAAATGTCATACTGTAGTAAGGCATGAAAAATAGTTTTAAAAAAATGGAAGTTGAGGGCTAATTAAACTGTTCTTTTCTTTATATAAACATTTTAATACATATATTAAAGTTTTTGGACTGTCTCAGTAATTAACATGTTCTGTCTCTGCAGGAGGAGGAGGAGGAGGAGAAGGAGAACGACTGTGTCACCTGAAGAGGACAACAAAAGTAGTTAAATGTTACGAAAGTTGTTCAGAGATGTTTATTTTAAACAAGCATGTCCTCCGGTGCATTCATCACTACATTAAATGTGGGGTGAGAGAATAAAACAAAGTGTCTTCAAGTGGTCAAACATCTGTCATTATTCTTTGTTGTGTACTATTTCAATAAAGTTATGTTTCTTAACTTTTGAGTTGAATTTCTCTATTTTCACATCACGTAAATCACAAAAAATACTTTGTAATGCAAAAATGCCAAAAGTGTATAATTGAGGCTAAAAAGTATACTTATCTACAAGTGGTCTCTGACTAAAAGCCGTAACCCTAACCCTAACCTCTGGCTACATGTAGCTAAAAGTCGTAACCCTTGCCGCTGGTGTCAAGAAGTGTCACAATATAGTAAGACATCAAAAACTGTCAATATATAAAGTCATTAGAAAGTTTCAAAAAAATGTCATGGTCTAGTACAGTGTCAAAAAATTGTGTAAAAATGTCTTAATACAGGAAAAAAAAAATGTAAACGGTCAAAAAATTGTATGCTAGTTTGACACCTTATTTTGCAGCTACACTGTTGAAAAATACTAATTAAAACTGATAAGTTACAGCAGCTTTCATTTGTTGCTATTTGTTCCAGACAAGAGGTTTTAAAGTGTTAAACTGCAGCTGAGATAATGACTGAAAAGAATAAACTAACACTGACCTTCTGGAAATGTCTTCCCATCTGTCTCTTCTCTCTGTGATTTAACAGTTGAAGTTTGAATCCTATGGAGAAAAACACAACAAACATTAATATAAAGATGTGACTTTTAACATATCAAGATAAAAGCGAGAGTTCCTGGGTATTGAACTTCAAACTGTCCAAAGATAGAGAAGTAAATCTACAAAGAAACCAGAGTGTGGACACCCTGGTTCTGGACTTCTCAGAACTAGTCCAAGAGCTACACAAAGACAGAAGAAGCTGCTGACTGGAGAACCGACTCCACCAGCTCCTGAAATTCACACAACAGCAGGGGATTGAAATGTTTGTTTCTCTAAAGTCAGTTAAAATATGAACTACATTTGGCTGAGAGAAGCCAAAATGAAGCGAAATGACAGTGTTTCTAGTGTGATACTGAAATCAATAAGTTCTTCACTTTTTTTCTGATTTACTCAACTAATGAGGAAGACAGAGAGAGAGAGCGACAGAGGGAGAGAATGAGACACAAGGAGAAAGAGACAGAGAAAGAAGGAGGCAGAGAGAGGCGGATGGAGACAGAACGAGAGAAAGCATGAGAATTAGAAAGAGTAAAGCGGGGTACACACCAAAAGATAATGGGGCAATTTATCGGCCCAAATCCCCCCTCCCGATCAAAGTCAGCAAAGGCCCAATTATCTGGTGGTTCTAAAGATTATCTTGTCAGATTGTCCTGTGGTGTGAGGTGTGTTCAGAGTGGTTTTACGCTCCCTGATCTGCTCTGAAGACGATCGGAGCCGCCCTGATAAATATTAAACATGTTCAATAGTTCCAATCAGAGAACCTGTCGTGTGAGGGGAGGAGAGCTGAGCACACACTCTGCAGATTGTCACACGGAACGGGCCGATAACCAATCAGGAAGCAAGCTGACTGAAGACAGAAGCAAACGAGAGACATCATCGCCTGCCATGTTTGTTTACTCTAAAGTCTTTTCTGACTGCGTCAGATTTAGAATTTTAAGAGTCCAGACTGTGGTTGTTGGTGGTGAATCTGTTAGTGTGAGGTGTACTGTGTTGGTTGCACACCACGCACTATAAGAACAAAACAGTGAAATGTGACATTATTTGTCATCATGTGTGTGGTCTCTCACATTGTTGGGTAAGATTTTAAAAGATTTTAAAAATCTTTGAGTGTGTGCCAGGCTTAAGAGAGTGAGGGAGAGGGAGAGAGATGGAGAGAGTGAGAAGGAGAAAGAGTGGGGGAGCGGGAGGGAGAGAGAGAGAGAGCTGATGCTAAAATTCTTAAATTCTAAATATCTGAAGATATATAATTTAATGTCAGTGCTCTGTGTTGGACAGTTGATGTAAAGCTGTTTGTGAATTACCTGGAGACCTCAGTCCTGGTCTCAAAGAACTTCTTCATTGTATGAAGACTGATTGTGGATGACGTCTTTGTGATCATGGACAAAGTGGTGACACCTGGAAGAAATAAAAAGAGAAATATACAAAGGAAAACGATCAATACACTATGACCTATTCCTCATCGACAGTTTAACCCCAAAACACAGAGAAATATTCGAACCAGAATATTTTCCAAACATTGAAGGAGTGTCTCAGAAAATGGGCTGTTTACTGTCACATATGACGAAAAAAAACCATCACATCTTTAACAATCAATAATATATTAAATATTTGGGAAAAAAATGTACTTAAATCTTAATTTCTATATTACTTTACACACACCTGTTTGGTTCGTACGGTGAGAGCTGGTGTTTCTGTCCAGGCTGCAGCAGCTCAACCAGTAAAGCTGCAAAACACAAGTACACAAAAACAAATGACCTCATTAATAAAGAACAGTTCACCTCCAAAACCTGAACAGTGTAGAAGAATACAGCAAACTAAACACTAGAACCTTGACAATAATACTTTGAGTTTTGAGGTGAATAAATTACTTGTGTTACTACATTATGACTTTATTGATCTCAGAGACAGAAGCTATTTTTAAAATACTTTTTATAATAATAACACGATAACAGCAATCTCAGCTCACATATTGTGATCTACTAGTGAGGCTTAAAACGTAAGAGCACAGAGTTAAAATCTAGTTTTCAAGCTTGTCTCAAGTCACCACAAACAAATTTCTAATCAATAATATACACAACAGGGGATCATTGGATGGCTATGGACAGATTACTACCACAAAGATACAAAGACACACAAAACGACAGAGGCAAAATGATCACAATGAGATGCTTAACTGTCACCTGAAACACAAAATGGCCACAAAGAAACATTAAATGACCTGAAATAGACACTAAACTACAAAGACACCATTCAAAACAACTACAAAGAAGCTGACCATTAAGATGTAGAACAGCCAGCTGGAAACGCCAAACGATGCAATACCACCACAAAAAGACACAAAATTATCACATAGACATGATAATCCACCATACACTGACTTAAAATGACCAAGACGGAGCACAAATATTACAAAGAAGCAGTAAAATGTCTGCAAGGTAATTGTAAAGAGATGCAAACAGTGTGTAAACAGACAAACAGACAAACAGACTGCTAAACAGTTACCACCCTCCACAACTTATGACAGGGACGCTTAAGTCACAGAAACACAAACACACTTTAACCCACACAAATAAAGACATCAATAAAAGACAGAGCTAATGCTAACGCTCGACTCCAATGCTAACGCTCACCACTATTGCTAATGCTAACACCGATGTGTAAAACAGCCAGGCAGAGACGCAAAATGATATAAAATGACCATAAAATAGCCCAAAAGTCAGGGTCGCCTGAGTTGTCGGGGACACCTTAGTCACAGAAACACAAACACACTCTCACCCGCGCGATTAAACGACTGAAAATGGAGTTGAACTATATCACTACAAGGAAATGCTAATGCTAATGCTCTCCGATAACGCTAATACTAAGGCTAGCCGCTAACTGTTTGCCTTGCCATACCATACCATACCATACCGCAGGTGTGCTCAGCATCCAGTCTCACTCGGGTTTGACAAAAACACTCTGTTTTAGCATCCAGGCCTCTGCAGAAACAACGTTTTCTCTCAGTACTGGCAAACAGAAGATATGGGTTAAACTTGGTTTTATTTGTTTTCCAGCTTCGTGTCTCCGCCTCTCTGCGCTCCTCCAGGAGCTCTTGACCAATGGCGAGACACGTCGCAGACAATGATGACATACGTCATACGTCGACATACGCTGATTGACCGGGCGTTACTGGGGGAAGCTTTAGTCTGTGGCTCAAACAAGTATCGGCATAAAAGAAGTTTTACTGAAAAATAAAACACAGACACTCAAATCTTTTAGTGTTTTGTTAAATGCTTTTGTGAAACACAGAGATGTAACACGAGATGAAATTTGTCCACAATTAGGGATTTAACTTACCTGTTCGCAGTATACGCCTGTAAGCTAGGCTTGCTTCTACCGTCACCGCGTCATCTAATTGTTGCTTTCACTTGCGGTCGTACAACGTAGTTGCGTTCACTGAAATTTTGACATCGGAGTTTCTGGGTTGGCCACAGGACTGGTCAATGACATTTCAACAAATAAACTGAGGTTTACACATATATTGTGCATTATATACTGTATAGCCGCTAAAGAGCTATAACAATTTGTTTCCCCATTTAGTTAAAACTAAGTGACAGGCAATGTCTCAAGCACCACTCCCCACTCTAAAATACTGCATTGTTGTTAAAAAATTCAAGTGATGAGACAAGTCTTAAGAAACAGAAACAAGAGAAATGTGACCAGTGAGAAAATCTACGTGTGTCCATATTTATTTTGCTCGTTTTACATAATGCATTTCAGCAAATTGTCTTTGAGGACATTTATACATTTAACACCTGCTAACTGAACAGTTTTTTGCTCCTATAATATACTGGCTTTCCATAACGACTTCACAATTCGGTTTTGAGTTTGGTCTCCCTACAGCTCCTACTGCAACTATACAATCAAAGAACAAGTGATATGAAAATCAATAAATATATCACAACTGAAAGTTTTGCATTCATTTTCAGAAAATTATCAATCATTAAAAAAAATGTCATTCAATGTCCAAATCTTCAAAGCACAAATACTTAATGATTAGAAACAATACATTAGGTTTTTAACTGGAGAGGTGGCTTTGGCTGAGATAAATGAAACATTAATCAAAGTCAGTGAGAAATGACTCTTCTTAGTCTGATAAAGACTTGGAGAGTTTGATTCCAACATCATAAAGAAAAGAACAATAAATTATTAACTGATCTATACAGAGCATGTGCTGTCATTGCTGCCAGTTTTACATTATCTGGAAACTGGAAAAACAAAGTTCTGTCGGTCAGTGATGTTTAGGTTGCCTGTCAAACTCATAGGCACAGAAAAGCAGAGGACATGTGCATCACTCAAACCAGACATTGAAGTTGACTTTTTCCTTATTTTTGAACCATTTAGTGTCAAATGTTATGAACCAGATGAATGCAAACAATATATTTATTCAGTTTCTATGAATGATAGCAATGTCCTCTCTTCTACAATCCTCCAAACTGTCACAAGTTTACCCAATCACTGCGTATGTTTCAAACTGGGATTTTAGCTCTGATTTGGAGAAATGCAGCCCCAACTGTGGAAGCTTTGTATTTTAATCACTAATATACTATCAACCACATTTGGCACCATCATGGAGGTCTACTGGTGAGTCACTGTAGATGTTGAACGTTATATCAGAACAGACCAGGACGGAGTCAAAATAAATGTGATTATACTTACAAATAAAAAAATCTCTGTTTTCAAATGCTGTATTTTAGTTAGTGTGTTTAGTCATGTGTTAAAGAGCATGCAAATCCAAAAAGCAATCACCAGCTCCTAGAGGGAGGAATAAATTGATTTGTGAGCACTGCATAAGGTGAATTGTAAATGGTGTCAGCGTCATGTTTCACAAGTGTTCGCTTGCAAACTGCTGATAAATTTGTCCTTTGGGGCGCCTATACACTCATGCACGGTTTGCAAGTGAGGCATTTGTTCCGATAAGTGAAGCAAGTTACAATTATTCTTCTTTCAAATAACTACAGAAACCCTGAGAGGCAAGGGAGGAAAATAAGATTTTGTTTCCACTGATCCATTTTCTGATCTAAGCTGTTTACTGTTCTGTGTTTATGACTTGAGAAAATGTGAAAAGTTTTAAGGGCAAAATTCTTCTAAGTTTCTTTATTCTTGTCTAAGAATTTTCTTTTTGTTGTCATGAATTTCTGTAATTGTTTGTCTAGTATTGATGTTTTCTTTCAGGTGATTTTTTTCAAAACTTTTTTTTATTTCAATTGTTTTCACAGATAAAAACTAAATATCTTAGAAAAATGACACTGGTAAAACTTTTTTTCTTTCTCACCTAACAAAACCTTTTCTCCACTTGTTTGACAGATGAAGCAGAGACAGGAGAGGAAACAATTTAGATCAGAACTAAGAAATGAATCAGCAGAATTTTGTCTCTGACCGGCCTCTCAGGGTGTCTGCAAACAACAGTTTCCTCACACACAGACTCGTGTGAATATTTATGTCTTTACAATAACTCATGGTAGGTTAGTTCACAATAAACTGACAAACCAGCTCTTAAGTATTAGTGAAAGGATGTCTACATTTAAAACCAGCTCAGAAATGAATAGTTAATGTTCAGATTTGGTGAGATAGTAAAATTAAAATTTATAAATAATCACTGAGGACCTCCACGATGGCTTCCCTGGTGGTTTTAAAGCTGTGAGAGCCACCTATACTGGTCTGTTACAGTAAGTGTCTGAAATGTATTCAACAATATTTTGATCCAAAGTCAGCAGGAAAGACGTAACAACAACACAGAAATAACATTCGAAATGCTGAATTTCTTAAATAAAACAGATTCTAACTTCATAATTCAGTTTACAATTCATACAACATATACCAATCTGCCCCCTGTGTGATAAACAAGGTAGATTGCAATTTTAATAAAATACTGACAAATAAATGAAACATTTAAAAAATCTTAAATGTGTGGTAAAGCACAAAGCATCACCACATAAATCTGTAATAAAATTAAAAATCTTCACCTGTGTGTTACTGTGTTTAATTTCCTCTACATACAATAAGTTTTTACAACAGAACAAAGCAGCCTCTGATACCAACCTCTAACAAAACCTAACTCAAACCTTAAAAATAATCCTGCAGAACGCTCTGAGTGAGATTCAGATAGACTCAGTTTTGCTATATTCAAGCAGTATACAGATGTTTATTACATGTAAACTTTATATCCTAACAACTGGAAGCATCTACAGTGGCTGTGTGAGTGTGTGTTTCCCTGTTTATGGTACTAAATATGTGTGTTTTCCTTCACATTTCCTCCTGAACAACTCACAGCCTCACTGACACTGATAAAAGCTCAACTGAATCCTGACGTTACAGCCTGAAATTATTCTACTGTATGTGTGTTCTAGCTGTGAAAAAACTCATCTCAGATATTTGCTAAAGCACAGAAATCACTCGACTAAAACACACAATGAACATGGTTTTACCTTTGACCCACAGTACTCTCTCTGATATCAAAGCTGGCTTTTCTCCATTTCCCTAAAATGTTGATTGATTTGAACAGGAACAAGCACCCTTTTAATGCCTTAATGGCTGAGCAAAGCAAGTGTTAAGATAACATTTTTGAAAACTGACATTAGAATGGATTGAAGGTCGTTAACTTTGAATTCACACCTAGATAAGAGATTCAAAAATTCTGAAAAAAACAACAAAAAGCCAAAAAACATAAACCCAGATTGAGTTCACCAACAACATTCTTGAAGCATTCAGTGCCAATGTTTAAAATGATTTTTTTCTCAATTTATGGTAAAGGTTAGGCAACGATTATGACCTAGGTAAAGTTAGGGAAATATATTAAATGTTGATGAGTGGAGCGATAGTCTGGTCTCTGGTATGAAAACCAGATGTGCTCCACGCACCATGAACACCTGTGTGATGTAAATAATGCTGCACAGTCACCCAATATGAACACAATCCCTTGGTATACTTGGCTGTAAAATTACAAATATTTAATGTCGCATACAGAAACATTCTCCTGTTTCAGTGGAATTGTGGGGGTTTGAGGAGGTAAAGGGTCAAAGCTGTTATCTTAAGGACCTTAAATGTATAAGATTTTTTCATAAGTAAAAATTGTGTTGACTCTGTTTGTAACATTCAGCAAATAAATTTGAAACCTGGCAGGACATGCGGGACAAAGAAGAAACGGGGGCGTTCAAAAAGACCATGAAAGATCATGTAACCTGACTCCACTCCTGATGGAAAAGCCTCTGGAACAACTGTTTCTCAAGGCTGCAGCAACATATCCACTGCCAGAGAAACTCCTACTACTATCAGTCTACTGTGGAGAGTCTGTGGAGAGAGTAGTAAATCTGCTGATGTAGTAGTGATGCTCTTCTCAGGCCTCATAAAAGCTGAGCAACAAACTTCCATCACTGGCAGAGATTGCAGTGCTTTTGTTGAGGTTTGAGTTGTGATCAGAAGCAGACTTAAGTTATTTTGAGTTTTTGTCACTGTCGTCATCATCAGTTATTTTTCCAAAGTTCACATATTGTTTCGTCGTTTGCATATTACTGCAGGTTTGATTTGCCTCGTGCACGTTCAGAGAATAATCATCAGCACTCAGACACCACCTGGTTCCATTGCACTGAACAACCTTGTTAAAAATCCTGTAAAGTGCGATCTTGACAAATGCAGTTTAAATCACATTATAGTTTAGTGTTTTCTCTCCTACACTGGCTTTTAATGCTGCAATCGCTGGAGAGCATCGAGAGCAGGTTCATTCTAACAGAACTGAATGTGATTGTGCTCGATGTTTTCCACTCTGTTAAAAACCCAGATCAGCAGCATTTTAACAGATGTCAGCACTAAACTGTACTTCTGTTGATTGAAGAGGATGTTTTTGCCTCAGTAAATGAAGGCAACAGAAACAGCTAAACAACAGGAGGCTGTGATTTGAGGGCTGCTGAAAGAATAGAGCTGTGGCTGACTGTGGGAAATTCACAGAGGGGAATCCTGGGAACTGACGTTTCACTAAAACCACCCTCAACTGAAGATATAGACACCGCAGGTCTGTCAAGCTTTGAGTGAACAGGGCTCTAGTAAGAGCGATGCTCTCTATAAAAAGAGTTGGAGGGCCTACCTTACTGACAGGAGTACTCAGTTACTTTTAAAGCCATCAAGTGTAACAATAGTATCTTGGAAAAACTCCATTTCATGACTGGAGCATCCACTGAGAGGGAGCCGAGATCCGCTTCTATATCAGGGTTTAGAGTAACATCAGCAGCTCTGTCCTGGTCTTTCCAGACAGTTTTCATCTCAGCCGACAAAACTGATGGTAGAAACCTAGATATAGACAGGGAGAAGGTTAGCGAAGTGTCATGAGGGTAAATAATACAATCATAGGTTTCCCAGGCTGCTTTTCTGCAGTTCTTGTCTGTTCTGCACCAGCGGACTGATCACATATTAAATAAGAGAACAGCATCACCATCACATGTGGCAGATTATCTCCATCTAACAGAGTTAGACTGCGGTGGAACCTGACAGATCACACAGAGCCAAAGGGGTAAACCACAGAGACCGCAGTCTAAGTCGACTCTGCGCAGGGTCGAGCCTCTGAGCTGTTGTAAGTGGGGATGACATGTCATGTACGCTGGTGTGATAGTTTAACATTCCAGCTGTCTGCTCTCGTTGCAGCCGGCCACCTCACGCTTCCTGCCCGCCGGCCTCTCTGCGCTCTGCTCGGCTGTCTGTTTGCCTGCCTGACTGCCTGTTCCTCTGCTGCTCCGCTCGTCAGAGACGCAGCTTTCCCATCTGCTGGCCTGTCTACCTTCTTAACATTCGGTTGTCACACCTTCTGCACTTCACAGCCTGCGGTGAATGGTTGATTTGGAGGAACCTAAACTGTGTCAGACACCTTCAGCTGGTGTCGGTTTCATATGAAGAAGGATTTCTGGGACGTCAGAAGCATAAAAGGAACAGTGAGTGGAGTCAGTTTAAATATCCTACTGTATCTACACTGCAGCCGTAGCTTGTCTATCTTCTGAATTTAAAACCAAACTCTGTAATTATAATACTGTACTTTAAATATGTAAAATTAAACTTGACATAGATTCAGTCCTTTCAAAACACCTTGACTAAAAAAGCAATCAATGCTGAAACAAGGACCCTTTAAGGTTTGCATGTTTTAGCCCATTAACTGCCAATTATATTTCTGATACTGCTAACTTCAACATTGCCTGAGACAGATCAAATCATTCACCTCAGTTTGCAGACTCATTAATTTAATTATTGTTCTGTGGCCTGCAGGTCTGGTGTGTTCACGTGCTGTCAGGAAACTCTGATGTTTCAGACCTAAAGGTGCTCTGTGGGGTTTTCTTGTAAACAAACAAAAGTTATGTTTACATTCAGTTTTCCTCATCAAAATGCATTGTGTGTTTCCTTGTTTCTTTTCTCATTAAAGGTTTGCAAAGCTGTTTTTTATGCATTGTTTCCATCCATGTTCACAAGCTAACAGCAAAGTTAACCCTTGTTTTGTTTCTATTTCTATCTCTTGTTTGTTTGCCTGATGGTATTACTCAAATTATTTT
The DNA here is from genome assembly GCF_001640805.2 of Lates calcarifer. Lineage (NCBI taxonomy): Eukaryota > Metazoa > Chordata > Actinopteri > Centropomidae > Lates > Lates calcarifer. Next base: position 3,174,402 of record NC_066839.1, on the reverse strand, counting down.
GTTATCACATGAACACTTGAAATCTTTAAGTCTATAAATTATTAGCTGAACATGACATGGTTGAGTCTTGAAAAAGCTATGAAATGGATTTTCAACTGCATAATAATGTGCATAATGAATGCAATATAACTGCACTGGAGTACGTGTTAGAAAATAATCAGTAATAATCAGTAATACTGTTTCAGGTACATGAGATTTAAATGGTCTAAAACATGCAAAAATACCTCTACAGTCCTTTTAATACCTAATTCTTATAAGACTGAGATACTGAAATCAACTCTAGTCAACAGAAAACACAGTGTTTTGCTGTGGTAATGTTTGAATGTCAGAAATCAGATTATTATTGCTAAAAATATAACAACTGTGTCACAAAGTAACAGGAAGAGGTGATGCGCCTGCCCTTTGGCTGCTTTTACAAAATCACATTTTGCCTTATTTATTTGGTCAGACATCCTATCCATTAGATTCTGAAAATATATCTTTTGGTCGTCTTCAGCCAAACAAATACTTGATGATGTGAGTCACTGTTTAAAAAGAGCCTGCAGCTGTGCAGTTTTTCATAATGGCAGAAGAAACGCTGTACTCTGTGACACAGGGGTCAGGACAAGAGAGAAAATGGCCAAAAGGAAAAAGCAGGTGATTCATAGAGCCGACTCTGACCGTAAAGGGGGGTTTGCTTTTCCAAGAGATAACTGGAGCGAGACTGATATTTCAGACATTATTTTCACAGGAAAATAAAAAACCAAAACAAAAACCCCCAGTAAACTCCCAGTAAACTCCCAGTAAACTCCCAGTAAACCAACTGCCTGTCTGCCAGTTTGGGTCCAGGAAGTCGAACAAACTCAATATCGTCACTTCTGCTAATCCTGAGCCGTGCTTCACGCCCGACGAGGCGTTTTCTCCAAATTACTGTACAAAGAAGGAAAAAAATGGCAGCTTGGGAATCATAGCCCCAAGCCCTCTTTGAAGTATGATTTCCAGTTTCCCACGTCCCTCATCACCTATATACTATACAGCTGTAGGAAACACTGCTTTCACACTTATGTGGCACCTTCACATCTCTTTCTCTTTGCCGACGCTTCCCTGCTCCGCACTGAGGGGCTGGATTGTTTAAAGACGTTAATTTACAGTTTTTGGAATTGGCACTTGACAAATAACTAAATAAATAAATATATAGAACACCATCAGTGGTTCTTAGGATGCCCTTCAGTGTTCAGAGGAACACGTCCCTCTCGTCTCTGGCCATGTGTCTGCTTCGTATCAGCTCATCTCGATATCACTGAGTTCAAGAGAAACAAGAATCCAACAGCAGCAGCAGCAGCATTTTCTGGAGGGGGGTGTTTTCCAGAGCGTGTGTGTGCATGTGTGTGTGTGTGTGTGTGTGTGTCGCTTACAGTATGTGCACAGGTAAGTCTATTTGAGCATTTGTGTGTGTGAATATTGATTCGAGGAGGATTTTCAGCTGTAAATGTGTTGTTTTAGTCCAGCGAGAGCAGCGGCTGCATGTTGTCTTCTTCGCTCTTGACCTTGTCTGGTCGTTTCAGGACGCCGGGCTCCACCACCGACTGAGACCTGGAGAGGAGACGCAGAAAGACGATCAGCACCACAGGTCATCACAGCTCCTCTGACTTTCTAATAACTGTGACTAGACCTTGAAGCTGAGTAGAGGTTCAGATTAAACTCAGTCTGCTTGGCGTGGTCCCATTCATTTCCCAAAGGTGTCTAATACTTGAACACGTCCTAGAGGACTCTATCAGCTCTGATCAACATCATCACAGGGAAAATGTGTTTTTGTCAGTTCTTCTCTGTTTGTCTGGGTCGACAGTGTTTTGTATCGGGTCTAATAATCCTGCTGGAGCCTATTTCAGACCTCGTGTGTCCCCTTCTGATCAGTTCGCTTTTAAAAAAAAAAAAATCATTTTATTTTTGAGCAGGGTTTCTCCTCTTCACTGGAAGGAGATAAGCTACAGCAACACTACCCTTTCCTGAAAACAGCAAACTACACACCAAGTCCAAACTGCAATCAATCTCTGCTATACTGCTGCAGAAGACCTCATTATTACGGCTTTGTGTGTTCACACAGAACCAAGTGAAGCTGGTGCTCTGCTGCTCCCATGTCTGATTTCAGAAAGCATGCTGGTTCCAGAATCAGAGGCGTGACGTGCACAAACAGTCGGCATCTAGTATGAAGTGTAACATATGTGTGTGAAATACAAATACCCTAAATTTAAAGCAGTAATGGTGGCTGAACTGAGGCGCTCTTTCTAGCCGTGCACATTCAAACACAATGATTCCTGTACTTGCAGCTGAATTATCAAATGAGTTTGGTTTTTAAATCCACAGCGTAATTACCAGATCATTTATGACTGACTTATGATTTATTGGTGGTTGGCAGAGCTGTGCTGCCCTGCAGTGACAGTCCTCTGTCTCAGCTCATACTGCTGTGCATCTGGCACAGTCTAAATATCTCTGAGTGAATGAGTCAGTTGGTATCACTCTGTGGTCAGGTGGTTTCCTGTCAGCGTGAATCACACAGCGTGGTGGCCTATAGGGGAGAATGATACTTCATAAAACGTCAAACATACTCACAGCATCGTCGAGCACAGATAACTCTGACCTGAACTTTCCTCTGAAGGTAAAATTTCTGTCCACAAACTCAGTGATTTAATCACTGTGGGTTTTTGAAGGCCAGAAATCTTTTATTAGATTTTTTAAACAGATGAGGTTTCCATTGTGCTAAAACTCAGTGACAATATTCAGTGTCAAAAATGCTAAAATAACAAACGCCAACTTATCGGTTTAGTTATTCAGCTATTTATTTACCTATAAACTGTGTTTATATATCATGTTTGATCAGTCTTTACTGTTTCTGCACAAACACAGGAAACCTGAAGCAATGAGTTTTTGCCTGAGTCATTTTTTGCTGTTAAATAAAGAAATTAATAAATAAATATATCGTCAGCTACACCATGTTAATCCAAGCAGAGAGTGGGAGGTGAGAGGAGACTAAAATACCACAGCGAGATAAAATCTACATATTAACTCCATTACTCTCTCATTTGTTTACTCTAATTATGCAAAGATAACATCATTAGTTTGACAGTATATTGATTTTCTGTTGCTGTCATACGGACAGAGGGATCACTGTCAGGGTTTTGGCAAATGGAACCTGAGTTTCACCTCTTTTCATATTTTAATCTGGACGTGTTGTAATTTCCTCCAGAACAAGCCTTTCATTTGATTCATCACATTAACAGTACAACAGTATAAATGTGGAGGTGTTAGAAATGATGAGCCCACCTCTTCATGGTTTTTGGGGACAGGTTTTTCTCCAGGTCTCTCTCCAGGTCTTGTACCGACAGGGTGTAGGACTCCGGGCAGTAGTCGGTCTCCTCGTCGTAGGCGTGGTCCAGCAGTGTCCGCGCCCACGTGCCCATGTCGTACGGCGGCATCATCCCGCCGAGCTCCGACGGTAAGATCTCAGGGTGAATCAGCTGGTGGAGGCTGTTCAGGTTGTTACCGTGCATGAAGATCTGCACAGAGACAGGATGCAAACAGTTAGACAGTTTCAGATTCAGACTCTTCTTCAGTCTGTGAATAATAACGAGAACAAAGACTGAAAAGCTTCATCACCATCCATCCTAACTGTGTAAAGCTTTTGTGCAGACAAGACAAAGATGGTATCCTCTGAGACAAAAGACTTAAAAACCCTTGTTTGCTGATTAATCTCTATAGCAAAACTAGATGTTGATATAATGTCCTGGGTTTTAGGCACAGGAAGATCATTGTCTGTATTTCCTAAGTCAGTGTTACAAAATGAAAGAATCACTAAATTACTTTGGCATTTCACAGTAGACTAATGATAATATATGATAATCTCCAACGCAGTTCTATCAGCCTGAGCAGCAATTCATTCAAGTCATTACAACACAGACAAAAATCCTTTCTGGCAATTGCGTCACTTATTTATGATTTTAAAAAAAGCTTCATAAACATTTATAGATGTTTTTGCCACCTGAGAACAGCAGAAGCTGTAAATACAACACTGACATATCAGTTGCCTTTTTACAGAGAAACCTTATCCTCTATTCAGAGTGATTTTACGTCCAAATGATGGATGTAAGTTCAGTATTTACTCTTTTTTTAGTTCTGTTTTCTAACTCCTCTTTAGCTGCTAAAGGATGCACTGTGTTCAGTTAGTTCCTAACTGTGTCCGTCTGCAGGTGCAGCAACCCCCCCCTCACTCTGCTGTTCATATAAGAACAGCGATTATAGCTTTAACTGAGGATCTTCTGGCCTCACCCTCTTCCTGGTCTTGTCTTTGAGGAAGGGTCGAATGACGGTGTAGAGAGCGTGGATGTACCACGGCTGGTTCACAAAGTGGATCCCTCCAAACCTGGCAGGAAAACTGTCCTGTTGGAAACACACACACACAGCAGGTAAATACAAGCAGGAAAAACAGGAATCTTACCGAGCAGAAGACAAGATCTGCTGGAATACCTCTGCCTCCATCTGTGTTTTGTGTCTTTATTCTTTATTGACTAATGAAAGTGGATTCACAGACTTGATGACAAGTGTAATCACTACTGTCTTTAAAAAAACTGAGTTGAATAAACTCTGTGTTTTATCACAAATAACAAAGAGCTAGTCACAATTAAGAGGATTTTCCAGCAAATGAAAAATTGCCTCTGTGAGTTTCCTGTCCCCTTTCATTAGATTAGTTTTGTAAATGGGCTCTAATCTCATAGTCAACAGGAAATGGTCCGGTGTATTCTGGAGTCACCGCAGAGCACGACGCCTGTGGGAAGTAAGTCCTTGTTCGTACAGGTTAGTGTGTGGAGTCTGGGCCTGACACTGTTTCCTAGGACGCTGCACACAATTATGATAATTACACTCCACTGTGTGTGTGTGTGTGTGTGTGAGTGAGTCATAATTTGGCTGTGATCCAACAGTATGCTGAGATTATATTCTGACATAACAGAGTTGGCTGATGAAAATGGCTCGGGGCAGACGTTTATATAAAAACTGTTAGCCGTGTGTGTGGGAGCCACAGAGACAGTGAGAGTCTCTGAGGTCAGTCCAGGTTTGTAAATTAGGCTTTGACCGATATGACTCATCAAGGCCGAAGTCGCCGCCGGTGTTTTTGCTCCGCAAGCGGGGACGTCGACTGCCTCCCTGTCCAGCACTGTAATCCAGATACGGATACAGTATCTGGACGTCTACTGAGCACATTAATGTGAAATCTGGCGTGTTCATTCGTGGCACCAAGACCATGATCCCCGCTGAAGTTGGTGACCTCCTGACCTTTCACTTAGCACCATGATAGCCACATTCAGTCACGCTTGTTGTGGGTGTCCCCAGAGGATTAATCCTCCCTGATCTTTCCTGCAGCTCCACCATCAGGTCCAAACCTCCAGGAGTAAAACATAAATCACACTGTCTGTCTGCACATCAGCTGTATAACGGCCTGTTAACTACAGCCCAAAGGGCATTTTACTCTCCAAATCTATGTTCTTCCAACAAGTGCACGTAACTGTATGATTGTATATTGGGCTGCAAAGGCTGTCGTCTTCATACACATCCAGTGCACAGATAAAACAGACCCCTTCTATTCTGCTCACAGTGCCTCCTTCTTTGTGCACTAAATATCTAATGGCTGGTTCGCCATGAAATTCACAGATGTTTCACAAAGAGCTGGAACCCAACAGATACCATACATACACACTGACAAGAACAATTCACAGAGAACAAAGAGAAAAATGGTTGAAAAGCTAATTTTGAGTCAGATTTAAAAATTTGATTTGAATCTTATTTTTGTTCATATTTATTGTTTTCTAAGGATTTGAATCCTGCCACTGGTGATGTGTCCTAATAAATAATACCCAGATATATTTGAAAGAAGCATTTACAGGATCTATAAACACAGTTTTTCCTCTATGACACTGAACTTGTCTATAAAACACTGACTCTAGTGAATCCTGGTGCAAAGATACTGGTAATAAAGAGACTTATTTTGTTCAGGCGGTGGTCGGACAGACCCTCCTCAGCTGTCACATCCCTCTGGACCCCTCTGACTGAACCTCTGGCCTCTGCTCTGACAGACATTTTCACTTTGATGAAGGGACCTGCTGTATTATACATGAAACACTGAAAATGGAATATGAGCTGCGGGGGCCTCTGCTGCGCTGGAGGGGCTGGAAGAGGCAGGAAGTGCTGTATGCATGAGGAGAGTGTTCAAATAAGGGTGGAGAGAATAATACAAGGTAGAAGAGGGAATGAAAGATGTGAGGAGAGCAGGAGCAAGTCGTGCTGGGGCTGAAAATGAGTAGAATTTTAACTTGGTGAGCTGGTTGATGAGTAAACAGCTCAAATATTCAGCTCAAAGTGCCAGTACCAGGAAACAGGCCGCTCACAAACACCAGCATCTTTCTGTGATGTTTGGCTTCTGGGAGGCAAATGTCGATTCTAAACAAATGAGCGACTGCAGGGATTTATTTTTGGATTCTCGCTCCAGGTCACTGCTGAGCGTGCTCAGTTACAGCAAAGGTTGACGAGAATTAAAGGCGACAGAAGACAAAGAGAAGTCCGTCGACACCAACGGGACAACGTGTGGAACTGAGGGGTCGTTTTTAAAATCACTTTAATCACGAGGTGCGTTTAGTTAAAATGTCCCTTTGCTTCATCTCTCACCTCGCCCCCTCCCCCTCCCTCCGCTGATTCTCCCTTCAAAGCTCAGTTAGCTGTGGAACAACAGCTCCCACCTCCTGCTCTGTGACATTCAGCAATCCGGCAGATTTCCCTCTAAATCTGACCTGAAGCCACAACCTGTAAGATGCAGCGTGGGAGCTGCCAATCTTGTTGGTGATGGTCTTTTTGTCTTCTACAGTAATTATAGTAATGACTCAGATTAATCTTCACGCTGTTTTTTAAAAAATTAGACTATACTCCAGTGACTCCCTCTACTTTTGCTTTGAAATATATAGATAATATAAACAGAAATATATCCATAATATGCCAAACACAAAATAAACATTACAAGGCTCATCATTTAAAGAGCATTTTGCATTTTTATGCACATTATAAAAGTTTTATCAGCGAATGTAACTTGACCAAGATGGGTCAGTGTTTGAGTTTAGCATTATGGTGCATTCACATCACATAGAAGTCACTGTATTTATCAGTTTCTGACCTGTAAGCATCATTCACATTAAAATGAGGTTTAAATCTGTGACTGTTTTCAGTGACTCTGTAGTTTCACCATTTATAATTTGTATTGTTTTGAACTGCTTAGAGGAGACGTGGTGTTTAATCACTTTCTGAGCTGTTCTCATTATGATAAAACCTTGGTTACAGTGAAAAGTGTGACTTGAACGCAGCATTGGTGCAGTTTCTCTGGTGCTCTGCTGTTACAAAACATCACAGATCCAGAGGACACACACACACACACACAGACAGGCTGCCACCAACACTATGGGTTAAACACTGTGTGTGTGTTCAAAAGCTCGCAGACACTCAGCGGTAATGACATGCGACGTGTCGACCTCCCCTCGACGGCTGAACCAAAGAACAGATGAAGTCAGCCAATCGTCTGCTGCTTCTGTACTGAAACTGTCTGTCCACCGGGATTAAAAGCTGCACTCTGACGACTCAGGAAGTGAGTCCTCCTTAAAGATACGTTACATCCTTTCACACACAACCACGACCCAGAGCTCTGCTCCTGGCAGTCTTTACATTTTGATTCCAGGGCTGATGGACTGACGGTCAAAATCAGGATTAGTTCAGGCCGTAAAGGACAAAATAAAATGTGACATGATATTCTCCAAAAGAAAAGACAAAAAAAGACACAAGAGAGTTTGTTAGTTGACAGTGTTTCCACCTGTTCTCTTGCCTTTCTGTCTTAAATCCTTTTCAAACATTTGTTATTTGCCGTGTTTGACTTCAGGTCTTTCTCAGGGAAAAAGCCAACGGTTACCTGCAGTTCAAACCCTGCAGCATTGACAGAGAGGAACCTTTGGGAGAGCTCCAGCATGACTGAAAGGATTCTGCCTGTGAAGGTATTATGTAACTGTCAGGTCAGGTGAATATTTAACAGCTGTAGTGATGTACCTTTCAGAAACGGTCAGGCCGAGAGGACGGACTTTAGAGTTATTCAGGGTTTACATATGAAGTCATCTGCACACTGCATGACAAACCACTACATGTGTGTTTTAAGAACCTGTGTCTTAACAAAATGCAAAGTTTGCTCCTTGTAGTTCTGCTCAGTCATTAACATGATAATATGATCTGCTCTGATGCATCCACCACACGGTTTCCTTCACTCAGGATACAGACAATAAAAGTGTAAACTGCTCTTAACATAGTCTCATTAAACTTGATATGGGCACCGAGGAGAGCCTCTTGAAGTATTAACCGCTGCTTCATTGTCATAAAGCAGCGTAATTGTTTCTGAACTGCTGAGAGCTCCACAGTCGGCAAGGAGCTCTGATTGGATGTAATCATGGTTGGATTGCGGCCCAGCAGGCCGTCAGACTCTTGAACGTGCAGAAACTAAATACAAACTGATTGAAAAAGTCTTGTTAGTGTAAGTGGTGTGGATATAAACGGCATATTGTACAGATTGCAAAGCAAGCACAGCAGCATTAGTCTTTTCAGCAAAGGCTTAAAAACAACACGTTTAGATTTGAGCAGCAAAACCCTCGGGCAGCTGCAGGAATTATGGCTGACAGAAGCAAAGGAGTAAACAGTGTGATGTTTTAATGGAGCCACAAAGTCCACAGCCTTAAAGCTGGTTCAACATTTTGAGAAGAGTCAGATGAGAATATCGAGAGTAGCACCAACACATTAACTACCTCTTGACCTGGATGAGTAAACGGTCTGCCACATAAACACCTGTGTAACTGCAAAATACCATTTTGATTCTTTGGTTTTTGGACTGAAATCAGCAACAAACTGAAACAGACAAATCATCAAACTATTCCTCAAACTTATTCCAACCCTTCTGCGTCCTAACCGACTCGTTTACGTGCCTAAACCAAACCAAAGCTTAACCACAGCTTTGTCAGATCAGAGAACATTTTTAACAGTGATTTGTAAAGGTTCTGGAAGCAAAGAGAAATGGGCTTCAGATGAAAGATGCTTTTACGTGTCATTGTGAAGGACAGTTACAGACATTTTGTTCTTCCATTTGGAGGACATATTAAACAAAATCAGCAACGAGAAAAAAATGTTGATTAGTTTATGACTAATACTGGGTCTCTGTCTCTGTTTATTTTTCAGCTGTAATGTAATATACTTCATAAAAATGTTTATGTGTTTATGTTAAAGAATGAATATCAGCTGATGCAACATTTTGGGATCTTGCTGCTAAAATACTGGATTCTGAATCGGCCTTACAAACCCAGTTTCGGTCGGGCTCCACAGACCACGGATATAAATTGAATCTGGCAGTGGAGCTCAGTCATAGCAGCTCATTAGAGTGAGGTGAGTCAGCATCTGACGTATACGCCAGCAACAACAAAAACAGCAAAATAAACACCTCTGATTTACACACATACTGTAACCTGACGTTGGCAGAGGAGCCCAGTGACTGAATCAGCATGAAGCAGAATTAAAGCATTTTCCTGGAAAATAAAGAACAAATCCATCTGAGGTAAAACTGCAGCAGCAGGAGGAAAGAGGAAGACATCAGCAGACCGAGGCTGGACTCTGACGTGTTAAGTGTTTTTTTATGGCTGAACCTGTTGCAGCTGTAACACCAGGTCATACAAGGCGAGTGGGATGATGACAGGATCCCGATCCAGATCCAGATCCACACTCATCCTCCCAGTCTGAAATGTTCAGGCTGATTCCAGCAGCAAATAAATAAATCAGACAAATCAGCTGATTCTGGACGGAGTGTAAAAACTGCAAAGCATTTCTCTCGCACTCCACTAGCTCCACTCCACTGATGTTACAGCATCTGACGTGTGTCGTCTACCGCTCTATATGTGTCCGAGCTGTGGTCATACATCTCCTCTCTCCGTCATGCTTTTCCAGTCTTTGAACAGCACATCAGGTTGATGAGCTCTCTCTGCTCTGCTCCTGTCACTTCCCATCCACACGACCGTGAGTAAACGTGTCCTCCAGTAAGAAAGAGGAAAAAAGACGCCATCCGTTCGAGAGTGCTCCTCTTTTCAGGATGTAAAGTGTAGCCTCGAGAGACGACATTGTTTTGCTGCCGGCTTGTTCTTTACAAAAGGCCACCTTTATGGGAAGACGTCTGACTGGAGTGAACGCTGAATGTAGAAAAAGGAGTAAATCAACAGTGAATCTCTCAATATGTGACAGAAAATAGAGCAGTGCTGCTTCACTCATCTCCGCTGGTTGAATTTTTCAAGCATCTCTACTCACAAGATCCACAAAAAACGCCAAGAACAAACCAGTTCTCTGATAAATCAAACACTTTTCTGAAAAAGGACTCATGCAGCATTAGATCGAGCTCAGACTCCTGGACTCTTCCACCTCTTATTTCTCTGAAGCCTTTTATCCAATCTCTTTACTCCACATCTCTCTTCCTTCTGCTGTTTCTCCACATCAGGTCAATTTATTTTCATCTCTGTCTTTACTCCAAAACCTTTTAACTAATCAGACCTGTTCCCTTTCTCCCTACAGTCATGCTCAAACCATTTGTCCAATTTGTTCCTTTCTGGTCAAATAAAGTTGAAATCTTTTCCATTTCTAACATGTCTCAGTTCATCAGGAGATTTACTGTGTGGCTCCACCGTGCAGCATTAAAAACATCACCTAATAAACACGCGGCTACACAGAACCAACAAACACACTTTTAAACGACATAAATACGTTTTTAAAAAAACAGAGGCTGGATTTAGTTCATTTCAGTGTAACTGAACTTAGCAGGGATGACTTGCTGTACACATGGATTCCTTGTACTGCATCACAAACAAAAGCCCCCATTATTTTTAGCACATTTAGGCTGCCACGGGCAAAAAGGTGAATTCTTTTACACTTGTTATTACTTCAACTGGACGCACTAATATTGTGTGACTGGCCTTTTTTCTCAGCAGATATTTTGACAAGTCACGAGCTACGTTTCTGTCCAGATGTGGCACAAATGTTCACTGAATTTTGAAAATACACATTGAATAATATTTATATTAAGAGTTGGTTAATGGAGATAAACAAGTGGTGGTGCAAATTTTAGAGGAGGGCACAATGATGATTTAATTAAAAGATGCCGGACTGTTTCTGTTGTACATCGTCACATTTTGATTTTTTTTGTTAAACCAAATTCCAGCCAAGTGCAAAAACGTTTTTGGGATATTTTGACATTTTTACACAGTTTTCATCAATGACGGTCAATGTCAGTTTCAGGGTCGTTTGTTATTGGTGGTGACTGTAATGTTCACAACAATTCAAACTGTTTGCTCCAAGAAAGTGCTAACTCCAGTCCACCTACATTTAAGTGCAGTAAGTCTAATGTTTAGTTAGGATCTGCATATTTCTTGTATGCACAGTTACATTTAGAGGAACTGTGGATTCAGTCTCCTGCTTCAACACTCAGTATCACAGTCCTCTCGTCTCTCAACTCACTCGAAACATTAGAAATGTAAAACACTGGAGCCTGTCTGATAAAATTTCTGCCAAAATATCCAACTGCAGGTAAACTGGTTCACACTCAGAATAAAAAAACGATCTTTTGGCTGCAGCTTTATGCTTTTGAAAAGCAGATGCATCAGGCTCGAATGTTTGGGTTGATGCCTTCCTCAGTCTGCAGCCTCAGTCAGAACAGCCTGGTTTAAACAGGTAAACTGTGCCAGGTGCATGTAATTAGAACAAATGAAATCAGAGCAGATTACAAGGAAAAGGTGTGTCAGCACTTATACAACAGCTTTATTTACACTAAACTGTACTGTTTAATCAGTAAATTAAATTACGCTGTTGGAGTGGTCATTCCTGACTGTAACAGCAGGTTTCTCACATGGAAAGAGACATTACAGCATTTCCAAAATATCTCAGATATCAAAAGTAACTTTACAGTTTTTTTTCCACTTCAGAGTCTCACTAAGAGAAGGTCACACCAATTAAACTACTGCCAACTCCACACAGGAGCCCAGAGAGGGAAGAGACGTTCCTCTCCAACAGAGATATCTAAATGTATAGTTTTATTTCTGCTGCGCGTGGTCTGTTTTACTCTGCCTGAACAGGAGTTCACCAAACTGTCAGTGTCCTGCTGCTTCACTTCACATGCTGAGTGGCCATTTTGTTTGTTTGTCTGTGAGCAGGATATCTCAAAAACAAATTTCTTCAAGGGAACAAGAAAGAAGGTTTTTCTTTTTATTTATTACAGCATTTCTTAACGTTGTAGGTGGCTGCCCCTCGTCTGGCTCTGTGAGTTCATACTGTGTGTGTTTGGTGCAGTTGACCTGAACGTCCAGATTGTGGGCTGAAGCTCAAACAGATCTTGTCTCGCTGCCAAACACACAGAGGGAAGGAGAGAGAGAGGGAGAGAGGAGGAGGAGATGGAGGGAGAGATATGCAGGACTGATCTGGCCAATCATCGCTGTTTATCGCTGTGTCATGGTTCCTGAAGGTTTTGAGCAGGAAAAATATTCACTGCTAATATTGATCGAGGCCCTGGATATTAGAGATGTAACACAAACCTACTACCTGTATCTGTTTTCTGTTGTAGTCAGATTTATACCAGGAGTTGTAAGAATCGTCTCATTTTCTGTGTTCAGCTGTTTTACACTCCTCATATTCATGACTTTATCTGACCATAAAACACATTAAATAACCTGTAAAACATTACATTTTAACCATGTAACCCAGGTCATCTGAATAAATCAAAATATAAGCTGAACAAAACAGGACTTTGCTGAGCAGCAGCGTCCTCTGCAGATATGACTGATAATTTATTCTGTTCCACTCTGAGCAGTTAATCAGTTTCCATGCACAGAAAACAAAACCTAACCCTGACAGGCTCAGACTCTGTTCGAACACACAGACATGGTCAAGAGCTTGTTTGACAACAAACAGACTGTAACACTTCAAAGCATGTCTGAGCTGTTATCTGCTGTTAAGGGCAAAGCGTCTACTGACTGCTACAAGTCTTGGTTATTTCTAATAAAATAAAATGTAATAAACACTTCTTAGCTCATTAAACTCAGCTCTTGTTAACTGATTTCAACATGTAATGAAATTGCTGTTAAATTATACATCTTGAGCTGGAAAAAGGCAAATTATGGGCTGCTCAAAAAAACCTTTCATCACTGATGATGATGAGAAGAAGGAATATGATTCAGTAAATTCAAATTAATGTCCCAAAATGTCAGACAGCCTCCTTTTATTAATGAAGTGGTATTTTCAAAGTGATTTTCTCTAAAAGAGAAAGAAAGTGTTTCCACACAGTTTAAGCTGCTTCCTGAGAAGATACAGTAGGTCAATATCAATTTCATGGATTTTCTGGAGCCATTATTGGCACAATTTTCTCTGGAGTCCTGGTTATTCTGGAGGGGTCTGTATGTTACATAACAATGCTAATGCAGAGGAAACCCAGTGGGAGCTCACTGACTGGAACTGTACTACTGTTTATGTTAATGTGGCCTAAATATCTGCAGATATCTGGGCTCCTAGAGGGACACATGTGCAACAAAGTTAGAAAAGGTCGCTGTTTTACATTTTGTCAAAAATCAACAAGGACAAATCTATACAGAAAATGTCAACAGTAACAGATTTTTCCACAGTTGGATTCATCATCTGGGAACCATGAATGTATGTGCAAATGTTTGAGCCAGTCCATCTGATACATGTTGAGATATTTCAGTGAAAAATGTGATGAAAATAAAGGTGATCACAAAAGTTATTACAGTTCTGAACAAACATGATGACGAACCCACATCAAGATTAAAACCTTTTTCAGACATGGAGTTCGTAACATTGCTGCCTTCATCAAGCGAGGAGAGAGCCCAGTACAGTACAGGAAGTTGCGTATAAAGAATCGCACCCTTGTGTATGTAGGGGTTCGTTGATGGGCTTCTTTGCCTGGGGCCCATGAGAGTCTAGGGATCTCCACTGCGTTAGGCTCCCAGATTATCTCGTCCTCCGTGTAAAGGGACGTCGTTAGACCAGTTTCCAGTCATTCCTTCAAAAAATATAATTCCTCTTTGCAGTCAAACCTGACACTTTCTAATGGTCTGGATTAATGGAAGGCAACACTTCCTGGGCTTTTTTGATTGGTAGACACTATGTAAAAATAATGAGTATAATCTTCAGCATTCATTCGTAGCTGTTCTGTTGAAAGTGACACAGAAATATTACTGGGTCTGACCTGGTAAGATTTCCTTCGTGACTTCCACAGAAATGAGACCAGGATGCTTATTCAGATACGAGACAGACACTTTAATTGCTGTCAGATTAATGGAAAGTGGTGCGCGTCCTAAAGGGGCTTAACATGCTCTAAAGAAAAAGACAATGGATAAAAAACTACTGAATATAAAGGAACTACTTCTTTACTTTGTGTCTGTTTATTTTCCCTGACAGGATTGTGTATGTGGGGTGACTTTTTAGGATTGTCTGGCCCATCACAGTATTAATAATCCATCACACGTTTACATAGAGCATTATACATTTACAGTGTTTAATGGCGCAGTCAGACGGCCGAGCAGCCGCCTCCGAGCATCTTGGAAGAAGAAGAAGAAAGAAGGAGATGGAGAAATGTGTTTCTGTCTCAGCACAAACACAGACGCACAACAAAAGGGAGCCCATCTGGAGGAGAGGGCAGAGCAAGATAGCGCGGCAGTCCAACATGTTGCCGTGGCAACGTGGCGAGGGTGGGATGTAGCAGGGGGGAGGGAGGGAGGAGGAGGAGGAGGAGGAGGGATGAGACGAGGCACTTTGTATCATGCAACTGGCTGCTGGTGAAGATGTTGCTTCTTTAAAGATCAAAAGTAAACAGAGATTTTAGAGAGTTTCTGGAAGGTTTCTATGACTGATTATGTGATTTATGTTCTGCATTATGTTTCTACAGAAACGACTGATTCATGGCAGTGAAACATTTCTTGTAAATACCAGTGATTCTGCGTGATTATCGAGTTCTTTTTTTAGACAAAACGAATAATTATCTCGGGGGTTTAAATGCTCAGGCTGCTGTAACATCACATAAGCTGCCCTGCCAATATTGTCTCTGGTGAACAATGATGGAGTGACTGCACTGAGAGAGAGGGAGGGAGGAGAGAGACAAGGGGGAAGGGGAGGAAGATGATGCTGTTAAAAGGAGAGGGGGAGGGTAAAGAAAACAAAAGTGAGAGGGGTGGGGAGGCCAGAGGGGACGGAGGGAGAGGAGGAGGAGGAGGAGGAGGAGAGTGAAAGCAGAGGACGCCTGAACTTATCTATGATATGGATGCTCTCTTGATCTTTGCTGAATCATTTGTACCATTACAGTTTTAAAAGAAAATGTGTCTGAAATTCTCTTTCTGTATTCCCTGACTCAGTGAGTCCAGTTATTTTTTTTTTTTTGCTTCCTTATTTAACACTTGCATGGTAAAGTGCAATTAGAGGTTTAAGAAAAGGTCATGGTGTCAGCTGAAAGGGCATAACATCACTGTAACAGGAAACGTGTTAATTTAACCCTGGAAATGTTGAAGCTGATGAGGATTATACTGCACACTTTTATCAGACAGTTAAAAGTAATGAGCTCATCAAAATCATTAGGATTCATCCACTGGGGAGCATGAACGTCTGTAACAAATGTCATGCTTCGCTCTTCGACAGGAGGAGCTGAGGACTAAACTGCCAACCCTGTGATTTGGAGACACGAAGATAACAAAACAAAACAACAAAAACAAAACGCTGATCTGAAAGAGACGGTCAGAACTGATGCAAATAGACCCAAACAAAAAGAGAGTGTCAGCACAAGCAGCAGCACGATGCTCCACCAATCAGCGAGCAGCCGAGGTTGATTGTAATTTTTCCTGCACTTCACAATTAACACTCTCTGAGCTGACGGATAGAGAGTCCACTTGGGTCCATTCAGCTGTTGGACATAATGGCCCCATTAACACGTCATTTCAAGTGTCTCGCATCCGGAGGGATTTAAGGCTCTTTCATTTACACCTAGCCTCATACATGCGCCGCCACCGCCGCCCAGATCACAATGAATTTATATTTTCCAGGGACACATGCAAATCAGGCTCGGTTTGAATAATTTAACTAAAGCTGAACCTCATCATTCTCCTGTTTGCTAAAAGCACAAGAATACAACTCCTATCAGCCCCCCTGTAAGAAGTCCCACATGCTGGATGTTCCCACAAGCACGTGAACGCAGCGTTAAGAGGTTTGGAAATAACAAAACCCGCCTAATGGACGAAATCCCAGATCCAGATCACCACCAGTATCTAATCAACTGATTCCTACGTCAAGGTCGATCAAGGTTGAGCCAAATCCTGCTAACAGACAGACAGACAGATGTAAGACCGTTACTCCAGTTCACATCATTATCAACACAATCGAAAACCTAAATGCTGCACACATGAAGCTGCAGTGTTGGGTCCAGTGGCCGTCAGCGGCTGCATACAGTCAGTTCACTGTCAGAGATCCAGGACGGCTCATTCATTACTGTGAGTGGCAGGTAGTTGATCTAAGGTCAGAAGGTGTCAGGCTGTGACAGATCACATTAACGAGGTGATTCACGTCTCTGACATGAGACATCTACGCAACACAGGAGGTTGCTCAGGACCTCGTCCAGCCTGCACAAACAGACTGTATAATCTATAAGAAAGCAGCAATATTAAAGACAGCTACAACATTTCTTATACATTCATTTGAATCCAGTTTAAACACATTTTTTAAACTAAAAAAAAAAAAAAAGAGCAACCCAAAAGAAGGTTTTGCAGATGTGAAACTTTAATCCCTCTGTGATATTGTAATCCTGCAGGATTATGACTGGATGGGTTTGAATCCCTGTCTCACCTCCTGTGTTTCCCCAGTCTCTTTAATGTAATCTCTTTTATGAGAGCATAAAGAAATGTATATGGAAGAGGCGCCTCTCACTCAGCTGGGGAAAATGGAGCATGCACTGTGCTGTATGTGATGTATCTAAGAGGGGTAAGCACGCAAACCCCAGACAATACAGTCTGCGGCACAAACAGCCAGGCAGCACATTAAGAGCTAGACTGTAGAGAGGGTCAACTTAAGGACACAAACCTCTGTTGTGTTGGCTACCAATTCTAAACTTGTCCCTCGCTGCCCATTAGATTTTCAATCTGTCTCTCTCTGTTTTCAGATATAAAACAGTGAGAAGAGTAAAAAATAAATAAAAATAATAATACAGGGAACAGATTTTTCTCCTTTAATGTTTGTCAGTTGGTTTATCCAACCACAACCACGTACGGATGCACAAAACAAGTTATTCATGATACCCAGAGGATGATTCCTAAAGTCGGGCAAACACTGCACGGATTTGGCCTGATTTTATAAATTGGCTGCTCACTGTCTAATTTTAGAATCAGACTGAATTTATGCCAGGGGGAGTTTCATGCCCATGTTCAATATGAGCACATACTGTATGTACATCAGGTCAGCTGATTTGAAGAGTGTGAACAGTCACAGATTCTGGCTGTGCAGAAAAGATAAAAATATTCTAAACTCAAGCTTTTGTGAAAGCTCAGGGAAAAGCTTTGAGTGGAGCTTGAGTTTATAGGAAAATGTGTAAGTTTTCAGCATAAGGAATCTCAAAAGCTAGTGGCCCAGTTTCCATTGTATTTGCTTTGGATATTCATGCTCCCGAAAGACTGAGCCCATTCTATTTTAATCAGTCATATTGCAGTAACATTTGGTGTGGATATTCTCGGTCCCCTAAAAGCGATTCATTACTTTGGTGTCACATTCACTTTTCCACCTGTGCTGCAGGTCAAAGTTTCCGCTGGACCAGCACTTTAATCTGAGCTGACAACTGATGGATATTCATGTTCCCCTGATGATGAACCCTAATGTTTCAATCCCTCTGGTGACTCCCTGTTTCCCCCTAACCCCAAAATCAGGACAATCAAGATTTATCAAGCTGATGACCATTAAATTTACCAAGAACATTCAGAGTCCCCAGAGGATGAATCCTTTCCATTTCCAAAAGCTTTGCCTCAGCACCACACTCATTCAAAAATGTCATTTTTGAACAGAAACATCTCTTATCTGCCTGTAATTCTGTTTCAGTTTGCTATGACATAGCTAGCATCAGCCTCTAGTCAAACTTTAAATGTTTAGTGTCACCACTGTCAAAGATTCAAGAACAGAATTATGAGAATGCTGTTTATTCTGTGGGGTGTGGCATAAGACAAATAACAGGTAAACTATAATGGTTCAAATCTGGCCTGCACTGCATGTTACATTTCCTGTCTGCCTCTACTTCAGGCAAAATGCCCCAAAAATAATCCTCAGGAGAAACAAAAATAAAACAAAAAACAAAAAAGCAGTTGCATATTCAGGGTTGTAATAACTGCTGAACCCTCTAGGGGCCACCAGCAGGGATCTGGACTAACAGTCTTGCTTCTGCTGTACGACACACTGTGCAACAAATCTGGATCCCGAGGAATGTGGCATACATGCTTTTTGCATTTGTTCAAACTAACATTGTCATGGGTTGCCATGACAAAGAGTAAATCACAATTGAGGTGGTTTTGAGCGGAGGTTGAGAAGAAACAGTGAGAAGAAAGGAAAGCAGATGACTCAACACAGGCAGAGGTGGAGGACGAAGGATGGTGACTTCTTGTACTGCAAAAATGGCAGAATGTCATATTGTCTGATTGTCCCTTATCACTGCTAAATAATACTGTTAAACCCAATTTATATTTGATCATTAAACTTATCTCATATCTTGATTTGTCTCAGGTAGATATTAAATCTCTTTCTCAGCTGATAAGAAAGATATTTAATAAAAAAAACAAACTGCAGGGTGGTCAAACTAATATCATAAAGCAAGACAAAAAAATGGAAATATTCTTGCATTAAATTAAAAATGTAGTTGAACTTTAAAGTGATAAATTGCTCAGTAATTATGTTTCCTCCCTTGGCAGAGATTGATATTAAATAATAAAGTATATTTGCATGCCTGGGATTTTTTGCAGTGTAATTCTGTTGTCATTTGTCACCTTGCTGTCGGTTCATATCGGCATCATAAAATCCTGCGCTGAATGCAAAGAAAAATCCTTGGAAACAAAGAGAAAGGACAGCGGCAGCAGATACAAAGCTGCTGATGCACACAGAAGTTAACTGAGTGATGCGTTCAGTGTAAATCAGTCGTCAGACTACATCCAGCGATCATGCAGAAGAAACTGTGTACGACTGCCCTGCAGATCAGTGTGACTCAGCTGCTTTTAAACACTTAGTGTTCTTCAGACTCATAACCAAACCTGCTCAGACTGAAGTGACTCCCTGTGGCTGTTTGGCAATATTCAGACCAACAATGTGTCAGTGTGTCCCTGAGACAGCTGATCACTGTAGTTTCCACCAAACATTATTCAAACGAGAGGAAATAGTGAATTTGTTAGGGACTATTTTCACTGGCGGATTAATACACGTAAGTTATTGTGGGATAGAGTCAAAATAAACTACAGTTCCTACATTTAATTTAATGAAGGAACATGTCAGTGCAACAGTCTGGATCACTGATGTGTTTTCAATACTTCTCTATGGCTCAGAGGAACAAGACGTACCAGACTTTGGACAAAGACACAATATTCTTTTGGTCCTTTCATGGGATTTGTTGACATTAAACAAAATGAAAATCATGGCCGCTCTTAAATGTGTTTTCCAATCGTGGCATTCTGAGGAAAATAAGACTGAATTTATTGCCACATCCCTGATGATTTTAGTAACTTGTTTTGTGCATTTTATTTGCAGAATCAAATCAAATCACTCTGTTACACGTCTTCCTCTTGTTTTCTGCAGCAAATGATGAGCAGCCATTCTTGTGAGCAGTTGCACAGTTGGGAATGACTCAGGGCTCAGCTAATAGCTCCCATCAATAATTCAGGCTCTAATCTGTGTCTGGAGAGCCGTCAGAAATGTGTTATATATGGACTCGTCACAGTGATGCACCGGCTGGAGTCTACACTTATCCCCTCTGTCTGAAAAAGGAGAGAGATTTTCCCCTGGCCAACTCAACTCTGTGCTGACAGAGCACAAAACTAATGTTTACAGAAAGTGGAGGAGGTGGGAGAAAGAATCAAAGCATCCTGCTTATGTAGAGGAAAAAAGTATTTATTAAATGTATTTATTTAAATTTTGCTGGTGCTTAAGTCGAGACAAATTAATTAGATGAAAGATATTGTACGCACTGATTTACATCTGTTTCTCTAACTGAATTATATAGTCTCATACAGCTGCATCAGGCATACAGTTTTGCGTTTCCTTTATATTACGAGACAGAACCGATTTTAAAAACCTGTTTTGTGCATTTTACTTGTAAAACCAGAAGAAATTAAATCACCCACATCTTCCTTTTGTTTGTTTTTTTGCACAGGGATGACTCAGGGCTCAGCTGACTAATAAACTACCTGTTAAAAACCAACAATAAGCTCCACTAATGGAGACTTTTCTGTTCATGTTAAATAAGGAGGAGAAGTGGGTATGGATAATGGATTAATGGATGGACGTTAAACACACTTTGTGCAGTTTTAACCACTAATGAGTGGATCCTGGTTTTGTTTTATTTTGCTCGCCTGCATACACGAAGGAAGAAGACGGCTGGTAGCCAGTGAATGTAAATGATACGTATAAAATCGTCTTTACGACTGTTTAATGAGGATGGAGATGCATTAAACGGTTTTGTTTTAAAGGATACAAACAGTGTGTTTACAAAAGCAGGATAAAACCCTCCCCTCCATCCATCAGCTACACCCACTCATCCTTCAGAGGGCTGCCGGGGGAAGAAGTGTGGTACGTAACTAAAACTGTCAAAATTGGAAAAACTTTGATTTAAAGTAGAAAAACTGATCAAAAAATACACATGCCACCAGAATATCGAGCTGAGGTTCTGTAACCAACCCTCTGGTGTAAAAGGTCTACAGTTTATTTACTTGTGAACAAGCTGCTTATCAAACAAAACTCACAACTGAAATGACAGTTTATATGTTTATATGTTGTAATTAATAAAAGTATCTTTCAGCCTCTTTTCTGTTTCTGTTACAACCAACTGCAACACTTGTTCATAAAACGCTGTTTGATTTTCTTTCACCATGGAAAATAAACACAGTAATAAGATGTCTAATAAAGCTGTTCATTCATAAGAAGATTTCCTTGTGTCAGCATTTTTTTCCTGCTGACTGTAACCTCCTTTAAACAGGCTGTTTTTGTTCTTTTGTATGTGTTTATATTATTTCATCTGTAACTAGGAATCACTTTGTAACACAGGTTTTCAGAGGCGCTCTGTCTATAAGAAGCTACAACGACTTTGGTGCAAATTAAATTCACTTTTTTCTGTTTAAATGCTAAAAAGATAAAGTGAGAAAAGTCAAATAAAATCATGGACAGGTACAAAAGCCTAAACCCAGGATTAGTGTTCGACTCTGTGTATTTGTTGAGCTCAGTAACAGAAATATAGGAGGTGAATTCAGTGCGAATCTAAACATTGCAACTCTGACAGTTTGTCATTCATCACAAGCACCATCAGATAATCCTTTCAGACCACGCTGCGTCTTACTCAACACTTCCCTCTAGAAACACTTCCCCTTAGATTTCACTTTGACTAATGGAGCCCAACGCAAATTGGCAGATGATTCACAAGGATGTCGAGAAAGCAATAACAGCCCCCTTCATCCACACACACACACACACACACACACCAACGGGCAAGACATTTCCTCTCGGGTTTGGCTGGTTACCAGAGGACAGCCGTACACTCTGTCTGCGAGCCTTTTCTTCTGTAGCTCATTTCAATAATGATGTTAGAGGTGTCCTGACGACTGAGAGGACTAATGCGCGTTCATGCCATAAAAAATGCTGCATACACCGACTCTGTTTCCTTTATGTCACGTGAGAATAACTGGAATACAAACTCCCATTAGAGAAAGCAGGAACTGAACAAACCCAAACTGACGAGCACAAAAAATGACTTTTTTTTGCATCATCTACCTGCCAAACCAGGCTTGAAAAAAACACCCAGCAGTGTGTAATCAAAATGGAAATGTCATTATTCCCTTCTACTGCTCTTTAAACGAGCTCATGGCTTTAACGCGGTGCTTGACTTGTTCTTAAGTGGAACGTTTTGACTGCAGAGAGGATGATGGGAAGGGAGCTGGAGGTTTGTTCTGCCACGGTCAGAAACTGAAAAATATTACTTCAGAGTTGAGTAAAGCTCAAAATTTGGCTTTTCCCTCAGCTCCGACAGCAAACTTAAAACGGCTTTGTTGGGGGAGCAGCCTGCAGATTTTTAAATGCCCAGTTAACGCTGGGAAAACATACAGTGTCGGGCTGCGACATTTCATTTCTCAATTGTATTAGAAAATCGTTAAGAGTAAAACACCATTACAAATCTTAAAACCTCGTCTTCTTTAATATTATGAACCTCCATTGTGACTGTGATGTGCAAAATCTATGTTAATCTGTGTGTTATACAGCAACTGGTAGCTTTTACCAGTGAGATAAAATGTGTTGTCTGCCTTTATGGTTAAGGTTTGGTTGAGTTTAGGCAACTGAAACCCTTTGGTAAGGGTTTGAGAAAGACCACGATCGTGGTTAAAGAACAATCTACAGTATCTCTGATTCAGACCAACAGATCAACCATCAGCTGAGCCTCTTACCTGCAGCCCCTCGATGGCGAGCCGCAGCATGCTGGGAGTCAGTTTGGACGCCTGCTTGAAGGTGAAGTTGCTCCAGTCGATGATGAGGATGAACCCGTTGACCTGCAGCTCCGGGTCTTCGATCATAGATTCCAGTGACAGCAAGATGGCCCTCAGTATGTCCACAAACGTGTATCTGGAAAAGAGAGATGTGTTTTTATTCTGCAGCGAACTGGAGAAATAGTTTAGTCGTCAAAAGTATTTTTTGTGAAAACACTCATTCCATCTCTGCAAAGCTCAAGGTGAAGTGTTGAAATTGCTTGTTTTGTTTGACCAACATTCCAAAACCCACAAATACTGCAGCAGATCCTCACATGTTTAATACTGGAACCAGCAAATACTTGGTATTATTGTTTGAAAAAGGACTTGATTAATATTAATCAGCTGATCAACCATTCATCTCAGCTCTATAAACAACATTTTGGGGTTTTCTTGCTACGTTTGAGTGAATTTTGAAATTGAACAGTGATTGAAATTACAGAATAGTTGGGATAAGGATAATTACTTTTTCTAATATTATAAATGTCAGCACAGTTTCACTGATGGACTTTATTCCACAGTGATTTAATGTTGGATTAATAAAGAGTTCTCTGTAAACAAACACATGAGATACAGACGTCCAAAGACAAAACATATAAAATGGAATAAAATAAACTGTAGACTGAAGCAAGATCGTTAAGAGAGCAAGTAGGTATTATTCTTTCTTTTCCATGCTCACTCTCTCAGCCATGTTTAACCTCCTCAGTGATTTTAAATGCTCCTCCTCTCTGTCTTTATTGTAGTGTCAGGTGTTTGTGTCTCAGAAGAAGCAGTAAACTCTCTGCTTGGTGTTTTTGTTGGGAGTTTTAACTGGTTTCAGTTGTCACCATGTGGCTTCTGGTGTCACCAGTCCTCGTGCTGTCCTTGTGCGTTCTCGTCCAGCTGATGCCCCGGACACTTCACCGTCACATTCAACAGCCATGTTTCTCTACAAGTGTTTCTGAAATGTACTGAATAAACAACCGAACAGATTCAGTGATTGATTTCTGAAACTCTCTTTGCATTATTACATATTACATCTATACTGTAGTAAGTGTTTGTCTCCATTTCCCAGAGCATGATAGAGTTAGACGTGAGGTGAAGAGGTCAACATCTCTATAAACTCTGCTTACAGACTCACTGAACAGGCCTGATCCCTTATTAAAGGCAAATGAAATGAACTCACGTCATTGCCCTACTTCTACCTTTAACCTTAGCCTGGATACTAACCTTGATTCATTCACTGGAGACTGTGCAGTCTGTTTTAGAGAGAGGAGTGTCTGCAGTAGGCTGAATGAATGAACAGTTCGTCTTATATCTCCAGTCAAACAGGGAGGAGGAAGGATTCTGGAGATTTAACCCAAATACAGTGAAGTCTCCTCAGCTAATGGTTTTAAAGCACAGAGCTGTGAACTCACATAAAAAGTCATGAGGATGATGAACTTAGCATTAATATGGAGGATGAGACTAAATACTTTTACCTCAGATCATTTTCATTCACTGCACTGTAGGGTTTTATCTGTCAGCTGTAAGCAGGTGCTTCACAGCAACATGATGAGCAACAGTTTGTGGTTTAGATCAGTGTTTCTCACTCTGTAGGTCGAGGCCCTTCACAGAGGTCACAACGTGCACATGAGGAGTTTCGAGCTGATCTAGGAAAGACGACAAGATCTGTGCTCGTTTTTTGTGCTCACTTGTGACTTTGATCATGGCCAGAAGTATGTGGACATGCTGTCACCTGTTTACCTGTCCACAGGCTGTTTGTCATGATTGGAGCTTTAGTTATAATAAAGTCATATTTTAACAACAATGTGCTTCCAACTTTGCAGCAGCAGTTTAAGGAAAACACACTCCTGTTTCAACATGTGCACAAAACCAGGTCCATAAAAACGGTTTTAATATTCTCCCTCAGTTTGATTTCACTTCTACAAAATGCAGGATGTTTTCTTTATCTGTGTCTGCAGACTTTTGGCCATGTGGTCTATTCTTTCCATTTTGTCACTGCTACTTTCAGTCAAGCCTGGTTAAAGAAGAAAGAGGAGTTGGTTTCCTGTAGTTTTTGTAGACAGTGACAGTTTGGTCCATGAACCAGAGTCCACTTAATTATAATGACTTTAAATCTCGCAGTCTCCTCTGCTCTGCCTGTGTCTGGTTTCTCTTTGTTTGTCTGATCAGATAACCTCAACACACACTTCACAGCCGCATCACCACCAGCCCTCTGCCTCTTTATTACCTGCTCTGGTCCCAGTTGGCTGCGAACAGGACCAGTATTTTCCTGCCGTATCTGTCCAGGTTGGAGAGCACGCCGGGGAAACCATCCTTCAGGGCCTGCTTGATGCCCGGGTCTGTGGCTTTCAGGTTCTTGAACATGTCCAGGTTCTGCTGTCGGTACTCAAAATACTGTGCCAGCAGCCGAAACGCCTCGAAGTGGTTGAATTTCCTCGCCCGGAGGAATCTGAGGATAAAGGCGTCGTCTGTCCTGAGGAAACCGATGTCCGGCCGGGTGATGATCATGTCCCGGACCTCCTGGATGTCCTGGTGTAAAGTCTCCGGGTTTTCTTTCAGCTCCACCTTGGCCTTCTCCAGGGTCTCTGGAGAGAGGCCAGCCTGTAAGTGAGTCATCTTTTGCAACAGCTGTCCCTCCACGGGGGACCACACCACAGCAGCGTCCAGTCAAACAGCTGAATAGATTGTTACCTCCAGCAACAGGGGCAGATATTCAGTTCTGTTCCGTCTGTTTCCTGATCAGAAGCGGACTTCAGATGGAGGCCTGCTGATCTGTAGACGTAATCCACCCTGAACTGGCACAGACGCTGCTGCTATGATGCTCCTATGATGCATTATCAACATATGGGCCGTTCACTTTTACGCACAGAAGCATTTCAATTCCAGCTTCGAGAATTCAACTTTATCATTATTTTCCCACCACGTTTATCTTGAATCAGGTCCTCCGGGCTTCAGGCGGTACATCCAACCTGCTGATCCGGGCGGCCTGAGCTCAGAGCCGACAGACAGCTGCTTCCCTCCATGTCAAAGCCTCTGCTCTCTTTCTCTCTCTTTCTGTGGCACAATGACGACGACAGCATCACCGTCTCCCCGGCGTCGCTCGCGGCGGCCAGGCAATGCGGCACGACCCTGCAGCACCTGCTATATCATCATCATCATCCCTCCGCCTTCACAACCTATCTCCATCCGCCGACCGACTGATGCTGCTGCTGCTGCTGCTGCTGGTGCCGCCGCCGATCGCTCCGTCACCGTCAATCGTGTCAGATTTGTCCGCTCGTTCCTCCTTCTACATCCCCGTTTTAATCACCGCTGCTTCTCATCATCATCATCCGCAGCCTGGGGGTGAATTTGGATCTTACTTCGTGTTGCATAAAGCCCAGAAGGGAGGCATCAGGCAGCACAGGTGTCCCGCGAGGTTTTGTTCCCCTCCTGCCTCCTGGTTTCTGGGTTTTGGAGAGGGGTGGGGTGGGCTGACAGGGGCGGTGGTGGTGGTGGTGGTGGAGGGGGGTGGATTACCGTCTCCGCTCCTCCTGCTGCTGCCGCTGCTGCTGCTGCTGCTGCCGTCTGTTCGCTGGGGAAGTGACTGACAACAAGAGAGTGTGTGCTCCGGTCGGTGTATGGACGCCACCGGCGGGGGGGGGGAGGTGGTGGGAGGACGGGAGGAGGAGGGGGGTGGAGTGTGAGATGAAAAGGCAACAGATATATTAAAAAAAGGATGCAGGGAGGGAGAGGGGGCAAGGTGGCAGAAAGATGGAGCAGCTATAAAGTGAAGGAGGGACAATAGATGGAGGGATGAAGGCAGGGAGGAAGAGGGGAGTGTAAGGAATGATGGGAGGATGGGGTGAGGCAAAATAAAAAAAAACTGAAAGGGTGAAGGGACGACAGCAGGGTGGAGTCAGTGTTTTGGGCCCCAGGCAAAATTAGAAAGGCCTCTCCCACCTCCTCATACTGCAGCTCCTGAACCACACGTCATTCTCTTCTCTTTGCACTCGTCTTTGAATTGGTGTCTTCACTGTGCACGTGAAGTAGTGGGAGCATGTTTTCAGGACACACGTGTCAGTAAAGTGGGGCCTCGGGGTAAACTCTACCTAAGGGACAGATATGGAGGAACATGAAGGTGATAGATGGATGAGGGGAAGGAGGGATGGACAGTTAAATCATACTACTTCATCATCGTCATCATTTACATACCAAAACAAGGTGCTCTCCACATGGCTTCATTACTGAAACGCTGACGACTGGTTAGATTAAGTGCGGCTACAATAGTGACCCAGAGGAAATAAAGGGGTGAATAGTGGGGTTCAAGTGGGGGGGTGAGTGTGGAGGAGGAGGCACCTGCTCTGTGGACTCCAGACAGCCCACAGCTTTAACATACTGAATTAATTTCTATTGTATCTGCCTGTATCTGTAACTTCCATTCTTAGCCTCTAAATCTGCACAAGCACATAAAGTAGGACTAACAAGAGAAATGCAGAGAATACGGAGTTAGATACGACTCTGTTTCGGTCCTGTAGACTGGTGAGATTAACTGGTTCGTTTTGTTACAGCTGAGGACCAAAGGTTGGTTAAAACTGTAGACCTGAGTACAAAAAATAAGAAATACAAGGAGAAACTGTCAAAAAGTGAAGAAGAAATGGAAACATGACCTGCAGAGACAAACCTGTCACCAAACAAAAACATTGCTCATCCAATATGAATGACATTATAAGCCAGGCTGGCTACCACTCAGACTTTTTAGAAAGAAAGAAAGAAAAATATGAAATTTAGAGCAAAGACTCTACAGGAAGTCTCTAAAATGAAATAATTCTCCTCAAGAATGACACATTCAAACATCTGCAGGACAATATCATTTGTCAGTGTCGTCCAAAAAACATGAATCTGTTACGATGTAACGCTGCTTGGTTAGAGTTCAGGGAAAGATCATGGTTTGTGTTTCAGGTGATGGTTAAAGAAACAGACGTTGACTGTTGGTAGGAAACAGGATGAGCAGTGACTTTGTCATTTACACGTGATCATTTTCCATTTTGGGAAACTTGTTCAGCCAACTTCTACTGTTGTTTTCCTTGGTTTGCTCTTAGAGAATTTATTTTCAGCTGTGCCCAAATAGAGTTTAAAAAATCACTCACCCACCACAGAGACATGAAGTTTCTGCCTCCAGCTCAGAAGTCAGTTGAGGCTTCACATCCTGTAGCGTCCAGAGCCTCCAGATCTGTTCACACTGCAGGTTTGGAGTGTATACACCACTCAAACAGAAAAGAACCGACTGTTCACCTGCTGCCTGAGACGTCCCACCGCTGTGACAGGTGCCATTGTAACGAGATAATCAATATTATTCACTTCACCTTTTAATGCTGTGGCTGAGCAGTGTACACACACACACACACACAGGTACAGTGTTTTTACAGCATTATAAAACTTCAGCCTTAAACCATTTCACACAGAGCAACAGAGCGTGGTGTATTGTTTATCTTTTTGTTGATGGCATTTTATGTATTTTTTTATTAGATAGAAATAGTGGGTAGATGATGGGAGACAGGGGAGAGAGAGAGAGGAAGTTAAGGTCGAACATCCCTGGTTAGTTGTTAGAAAACCAAAGATTTCCTGGTACCACACTGGACTCTATTTATCGCCATCATCAAGTACAACTGACTTTATGGTCCTGACCGTCCCACAGAAACATTCTCACAGGCACAAACCAAACTCCTGGAAATGAACCTGAAAATTACTTATTGTGTTTTATTTCTCATTTTTCCTGCTTTCATCTCTCTGAACAGTTCAGTGCCACCATGAGAGGAAATGCTCCTCAAAAACCTTATTTCATTTAGGGATGTAAATGTTTTTAAGCCTTTTAAATGAGGAATTAATTTTTCAGTGAGCACATTTCCTACTGAATTAAACACAAACGAAATGACCTCCCACTCACAACAAAACGGATCCAAGCGTGTTATGATGCTCTGACGCTGCAGGAGACTTCGCAGCCACGCTGCTGTTTCACTGTCTGGGACGGTTTCTCAACCTCATGCTGCTATTTTTCTTAACTAATAATCACACATGATGCATATTGTCGTGTACACCCTCTGTCTACCTGCACTGGGCGGTGGATAAAGTCCAGAGTCTGGAGAATATCCTGTCAGTGGGGGCGGGGGAAAGGGGCAAAGCCTGAATGCAGGGGGGCGGGTAGAGAGAGAAAGTCCCAGGGGAGGCATGGGGTAACAATAATTGCCCTCAGCTCTGATGGGCCGGTGTTGGAGTGAATTAAATGAATTGTGAACATGCATTGGAAATTACTTCTGGTTTTCAGTGGCACAGCTGTCATTTTCTGAAGAGCTTCTTTAGGTCTCTGAGGGCTGAGTGGCTGATTAACCAATGACAGCGAGGACGTCCAGGTGATCCTGGGAGTCTGAGGCTCTGCTGATTCTGCAGCTGGACAATAAAACCCCTCAAAATGTGCCGTCATTTTGTTTATGCAGCCAGTGAAGAACATCCAATCCATGCACAGCTTTGAGAATGTTTATGATGAGTTTTGTACGACTAATAATACATCTATTAGATCTCTTTTTAGAGCGTAGATAGGATCAGGAACATCAGTGACATTTGGTTTTTTTTAGAGTTTAGAGCCAGTTTTAAATCAAACAGCAGACTGAACCTGTGAACCAAACACTGAGGCACCATGGCTCCCTCTGCTGGTCAATGTAGGTAAATGCAACTCTTGCAATAATGTAATTTTACTGTGTAATAGTCAATGTGTGAGGGCCTGACACTGTTTACCACCTGATTGTTTCCCTGTTTATTTTATTTATTATTTTAGTGTAAACTAATGTTAGCTGTAATCTAAAGTGTTACTTACAATCCATCTCTATATGAAACACTGGCTGTAGTGTGGCTGTAAATTTTACAACTGCACAGAGAAGAAAAACCTGTTTTAAACTTCTCTCTATGGACAGTCGAGTCTTAAAGCTCCAAAGCCGCAGCAGCAGCAGCATCATCCGCTCTGCAGCTCAGAACCAGGCGATAACACTGTATGAACAGCAGGTGGCAGCATTAACACATAATAAACTAACTCATAAAACCACGCCTGAGGCTTCAACCAAGATGAAACAGAATCAAGGTGAAAGTATCTGTTATTAAACATACTGGATTAATTTACTTCCATTAATCTATTATAATGTGTTTTCATTTATCTTCACATTATTTTTTTTCCCTCTGTTTTCCCAATGACTCCAAGGAGCATATACATTTTGGAATATTTTGATGTAAAATGTTTGACATATAAAGAGTCAGTTTTTCACAGTGGGAGAAAAGAAAACAGAAAGACATTAAAGTGAATTCAGATTAAAGTTTTCATTTTCAGATTTTTAATATTTACTATCTTTTTTTGTTTTCCTTGTGAACATTCTGGTTTTGCGTTAATGTTGTTGGTCCACAGTAAAAATAAATTGTTCATAATGTAGTTTCATGTCATCTATCTTCACTGGGTTGTCACTTACATTGAAACTGGAACTGGATGAGAAAACACTGAATTCCAACTAGAGGGTAAATTAGTAAGAGTGGGAAATAAAGACTGGAAAAGGCAGAATGGCTTCCCTGTGCACCTCCACTGAGCCCCAGACGCAGCAGTTTCTCCACTGGGGGTCGGACCAGAAGGTCAGTACAATGTTGATCAGGTGGAATAAAGAGGGTCGTGACCCCCATAGTGATCAAAGACACTGGTCAACATGCCACACCCCTCTGCCCCTCTCCTCCTGTACAAACCTCTCTGAGGGTAAACCCACTGACCCTGCAAACAGAGCAGACTAGGGTGGAGAGGGAGGTGGAGGGAGGGAGGAGGATCCTGTGTGAGTTTTAGATGGAGGGAAGGATGGATGGAGCGATGGATAGGATGGATTGGGGGAAAGAACGGAGAGATTAAGCATTAACAGTCAGCTTAACCTCCTGGATTTCCCTCAGAGAATTACTGCCTGTTGCACGTCTTTGCAATATGGCAGGTTTGTTTGAAGGAGAGAGGGAGTTACAGGAATGAAAGAATGTCTGATGAACTCCTGTCGGACATTTTGATCCGTTTATATTTGACTAAATCAAACAAATTAAACTGTTGTAGAAACTGGCAGCAACTCTCAAGTTTGTTGGCTGTTTAGAGGGATGTACATGGTGACTTACGTTAGCTTTTTTATTTAATCAGGTAAAAGTTTAATTTAGATTAGAATTTTTTTTTAACAGAGACCTGACAAAGAAGGAAGCATTAACACAGCAATACCACAATAAATACGATACACTCCACATTAGAGCACAGAGATTATCCAGTTAAGGTGAAATCCCACATACAACTGCAGGATCTGTGTTTACGTAACAGTTAGTTTATGGACGTGAGCCAGGTCATGGTATTTGTTTGACTGTGAAACAAAGCCGACCTGGTTCTATACCAGAACACACGACTGGTGAGAGGATGTGCAGATTAAAATGAGGTTAAATTGGGGAAAAAAGATATTGTGATAAATATTTTAGTTTGGTAGGTTATGGTATTTATATGGTGAGACTGTGAAATAAGTTCAGTCACTTTACAGCTAGCTGCTAGTTAACTTAGCTTAGCACAAAGACTGGAAACAGGGGGAAACAGCTTGCATAGCTCCGTCTGTAGGTAAGAAAATCAGCCAAATCAGTAATTAACCAATCATTATGGTTGTATAACACAAACAAAAACTAAAGACTCATCTCCAGAATGAATAACATACAATTTCCTCAAGTTATTTTGCATGTTATCACTATGCATCTTTGCTGTTATTTCATGCTTCGTCATCTTTCTCCTCGCCAACCCCTAAACCTGACCATGCTATGTATATGCAATGAGGCCAACTCCAAATTTCCCAAAATGTCAAACTACTGAGCAATTTTTAAAAAAAGTGAATTAACACTGATTAATCAGTTTGCAGTGAAAACAGCTTTGCTCAAAGCTGTGACACTGTGAGACTGAGATGTGGTTGAAAGGTCCAGAAAAAGCCAAACACTGGACATTAAATAAAGCTGAAAGTTTTTTGTTGGTTTCAAATGTTTGCAGGTTGTTGTTCAGGAGCTGAGAACCTTCATCACGGCATCTGAAAGTCTGATAATGACAGAACAGGAAATCACCTCTGTACTTCACTCTTTAATACTTTTCTATGTCACACACACACACACACACACAGACAAATTCCATAACACTCTCATATAATGAGACACTTTTTTCAATGGCCACCATCTTTTGTGCCCATTCACAAATTCATCACCACCACAATAATCAAAGCTTTGTGTTCTTACACAATAGCTTTACTCCAGTGGGAAATGTACAACTCGCGTTACCGGGTGAAATTTTAATTGGAAGCAGAGACTCAGCCGTGCAGCTGGGATGTCAATAGCTGGCCTCCTTCCAGCTCATTCATACTGAAAGCACATGAATGCATACACACACTCTTACACACACTCATACAGACACACAACCTGTTTTCACCATCTTAGACAGAAGGTCTCAAGTTCTAGAAAGTGTGTGTTTTTAGTGTTTGTTTCTTTGTGGCATCTCCTTTGTTTTGAGTTTACTTTCTGACCTTCGCAAGTTTTAGAAAAATCAAAAAGAATCAAGATTATATAGCTGTGGATGGGTGGTGTTCAGACGTGCAGGGAAACTGAGAAACATTTTAAATTAATAAATTACTAAAAACGACAAAGCAGTGATAAAAATCTTGGTTCATAATTTTCTACCGATCAAATAATCACCGGCATGTATTATTTTTGGATTTATTTTACGACAGGCTAACAGATTAAAGTTAGAAATGTATGTATTTACAAATTCTGAACTAAACGTCTTTTCATTTACAGAGCAGCATTTTTCTTCTTTTTGTCCCGCTTTCCTGCTCTCTTCAAATTAGCATTTTTTGGGTGGATGCTGGTCCAACTTGGCACGGCCACCATCAGAGAGTGATGTAATGGGTTCTGTGGAGGCTGATTGGCTGTCGGGGAACTGCCTATGGTGGGCCCATACAAAGGAGCGATTTGGGCTACAAGAGGCTTAGAGCAAACTCCAATCTGAGACTGGACCCCCACTAGTGTACACACACACTACACACACACACACACACCAACCTCCGATTGCTTGTTGCTGTCTCCATCACTGATGAAGGAGCCCATTCATGCCCGCTGACAAATTACTACTGAAGCATGAGACTAAAGAGACCCCCCATCCCTCTGTCTCTGTCCCCCTCTCTCTCCATTATAGACTGTGTGAGACTTGGGTGTGAGAGAATATCACACGGGAGAGCAGAGCTATGAAAGGAGCTTTATGTTGAGCTGATCTGAGCAACAACAGAAAGCTGATGGTTGTGTTAATGTACAGTATAAACCTAGCAACCTGAAGGTGTCAGTGCAAGCTCCACTGTAATGAATAAAAACAGGCAGCAAAGTGCTTCACAAGAAGACAAGATATAAACCTGGAATAAAATGTTGTTGTCTTTTGGTGTTACAGATGAGAATAAAGCCTCAGTTCATTTATCTTTCCAACACACAAAGACGACAGATTAAGACTCGGTTTTGCCTTAACAGAGCCATTAATGAGCTGCGCAGTGATTAGCAGGTTGTATTCTCACACATGATGCAGGGTGGGCAGCTTCAATGCAGAAAGGCAACAGTTAGATTTGGTGTGGGCTCGATATCTTCACCTGAGCTTGAAGTCAAACTGATGTTAAACTAACAGAGAGGTGCAGGTCTGCTGCAGCTCTGCTTTTAATTTGTATCTGTAACTTTAGCTCCTCTATTTCTTATATTTAGTTTAAGTCTATAATTTCTAACTATGTTATTACACTTTTACTATTTTATGTAAAGCACTTTGAATGACCATGTTGTTGAAATGTGCTGCACAAATAAATTTGCTTTGCGATTCAAAATGTTGCAGATGTAAAATGGCAACTCAGCAACAAACAGCACTAATCACTTTTAGTCCAGACGAGGTCGGTTTTACACAGAAGGATTAGCTGAGGTCTAGAAGACGAAGGTAACCTGCGGTCACACTGCTGACCCTGCACACGAGGTAAAGGACGTTCAAGACCTGTGGTGTCAGCGTTACTGCAGCAAACGTTCAGACCTAGGAGGTAAATCCTAAATCTGAAGTGAGCCAGGTTTCAGGTGCTGACCCTCTCATTAGGTCAGTACTTATACCTGGAGGAGATAATTATGGCCTCATGTGTCAGTTAAAAGATGTCCACAGGAAATCAGTGTCACCAATGTTTCTGCAACATTTAAATGTTTATATTTCACTGTAACCCAGGTCCTGACTGCACGCTGGAATTTGGGCTTTTTTCCAAACTGATCACTACTCACTGACCTTTCACTGTGGTCTGCTGTTACTTATAAATCAGCCTCACAGCTGAGGGGGCCACTCTGCAGACGTCTAGACATGTTCTGACCTGCAAACCACCATGCAGCGTTAACTGGGTCCCTGGAAATCCCAAAAAATCGATGTTCCTCCCTCTAATTAGCAAAGGTTGATGAGACGTCTTAATTAGCTAAGTGGAAAATGGTGCTTGGATCTCTTGTGCTGTTAAAAGGCTTCAAGAGAATCAACTGTAATTCCAACTTTTACCAGAGATCATCCTCTCTAGGTGCTTTCTTCCTCTGCAGTGACTAAACTGAAGAGAAGAACGGGAGACAGACGTTCAAAACAAAAACTGTGCAGTGATAAGTGACAGGTAAAGTCAGACATCAGCAGTTTAAGAGCTGAAGGTAGGAATGAAACTAATTCAACAGGAGAACACAGGCTGTTAAATTCAAGAGAGGGACAGTGTTTCAAACTTAAAGATGTTTAAAGGGATTAGGTGATCTGTACCACACACACACACACACACACACACACAGATTCCTGCTCCCCAGGAGAGGGCAGTTGGATGGCTATACTGTCCTGACAGTAATCCTCAGATTAACTGGTTGTGAGGCACCACCAGTCAGCCAACAGTCAGCCAGCCAGACAGCCGGCCAACTGGAACAAAAGCAGAAATGTATGCAAACCTGAACATGTGGGTCAGTCAGCCAAAGAGAGAGACGGCCAGTCAGACAGTCATTTATGAAGACAGTCAGTGCAGCAGGCGGCCAAACAGCCAACAATACCGTTTCTAAAGGTTTTTAGCCGCTGGATCTGCTCACTGTGACGCTGCAGCGACGTCTCCTTAGCTCTGTTATCACAACGTTTTAATTTGAACAGGTGGAAATGAGATATATTTAACGTCATGCTATACTTCTACTCTACTCCAGTGTGAAATACTGTACCCTGCTGCTCACAGTTTGGTGGTATTTTTACACTGTTGTCACTGAGATCATATCAACAAAACTGTCTGACCAAAGATGTGGATCATTTTCTGATACTTTTACTTCACACCTCAGAAAATTCAAGCTGTTCTGAGGCAGATCTTTGAAGTGTTGGATACGTTTATCTGATTTACTAAAAGTCTTTATTCTGATTTGAATCTCTGACAAAGATACAAAACATAATCAAAAAAGACTTAAGCCATGACTTTATACTTTGCTAGAATTAACACTCCTGTCGTCTCGTCAAGTTGCCAAGTTGAGTTCACAGTCTGACATTTTGAAACAGTTGTATGCAACTTTGCACTTCTGTGCAAAAGTCTGAAGCACTTTAGACGTTTAGATTTTTATGCATCTCACAACACCATGAAGGAAGCATCTGATCAGTCCCAGATTCATTTTGCAGCACGACGACAACCCTAAAGAACTTCAGTGACGAGAAGAACAAGCTCTGCGACAGATGGTCTGACCCCCACAGACCCTGATTTCAGCGTGATGGAGTCAGTCTGGGATTACGTGAAGAGACAGGACACACAGAGACAGACTAAATCACAGAGGAACTGTGGCAACTTCTCCAAGATGCTCAGAACAATCTACCTGAAAAACTGAGCACAAATGACTGTTTGTTTTCATGGCGATCAATCAGTCCAGAACCAAATCTAAGACCCAGAGAAGCTGCTGTTATCGTCTCGCTCTCACACAAACACACACAGACTCTGTTTGCTGTGTCGAACTGGCAGTTCAGTGGTTAAATAATAGCAGCTAACCGTGACCTCAGAGATGGATTCAGAGGTGCTGGGAGCTCTGCTGCCGTTACCGTGGCGATCGAGTCCTCTCCATCGCCATGCTCGCCACTAACTCTGTCTCCACGGTTACGTTCTGTCAGGCACTGAGTGGAGGGAGGGCCAGGGTTGGCCGGGAATAATAATGGTGATGGGGGCACATGAGGGGAAAGATTTTAACTCACTCACACACACACACACACACACACACACATTACAGATTCACTCCTCAAAGCTCTAAAGGAAACTTTTTCTAAACTTTCTTTTCTCCGTGTGAAGTTATTCAGCACAGTTTTCTCTGGTTCTGTATTTCACTCTTCAGTTCTTCACTTCTTCTATAGGGCAGTGATTCCCTTTTTGGGATGTGACACCTTAAAAAGACGCTTATGTTTTCTTGGTACCTCCCCACACAGTGTCCTCAGGTTTAAGAGATAAAATGATTCAGTAACTCAAACAAATACAGTGGGGATGAGAAACAGGTCTAAAAGTAAACTCTCTTTTCTTTTGTGGAGACGTGTT
Organism: Lates calcarifer; assembly: GCF_001640805.2. NCBI lineage: Eukaryota > Metazoa > Chordata > Actinopteri > Centropomidae > Lates > Lates calcarifer. The sequence continues at coordinate 3,137,930 of NC_066839.1, read as the reverse complement.
TTTTCTGCTAAGATTTATCCTGTAACTCCTGAGCTGTCCTCAGGTTGGGAACCGCTGCTCTACAGAACAATGTGTGATGGTGCCAAAAATCGAATTTAAGCAAAATAAAGTTATCATTCAGCTCGTTTCTGTCGCAGCCCAGCTCAACGTTTAGTGATCTGGGTTGGTGCATTTTTACATAAATAAAAAAAGCTTCTTGTGAAGCTCTAACAGAGGTGTAATCAACCTTTGGGGAGGGGGGCAAAGGGACAAAAGAGCTGAGAGGGTGGAGGGGAAGAGGAGAGAGGCAAATGCTTGAGGCGGTGGCTGAGAAACGAGGGCAGTTTCTGGAAAGTTTGGACAGGAGAAGAATAAGATCGGGGGGGCTTCGGTGGGAGGGGGTTGAAATTGAAGTGAGAGGGTCAGATGAGGTTAGTCGCTGTTCCTTTGCCTCCCCTGTGGAGACAAACAAGCCTGCACAAGTTCTACTCTGGCTTTTTAAGTTCGCAACTCTTACAGCTCTGCAGTGAGGCAACGTGCGCTCTGAAAACCTGTCTATGAAACAGACAAGCTGGTTTAAACACGTCGAATAAAGATCTTTATTTAGTAGAAAAATAAACAGCAAAATTAGAACCAATACTGTCGCTGTGATATGTAACATGATTACTGTTCACATTTTATACTCGAGAGTCCTGTTGTCAATTCAACAAACATGGTTCAGTGAGCTCTGTATGAACACCTTTGAGTGATCAAATCAAATCCAAGGCGCTGATTTAAAAAGTTCTTGTCACTAAACCCCGCTCACGTTTCATTTCACTCAGAAATAAGTGACATGACAGAAAATAAAAATGGCTCAGTATTCATGGTTAATCAGCAGCATCAGCTCAAGTGACGGTCGACACACTGCAGCAATTAGATCATTCCACAGATTAGGAATAATCCATCAGAGCAAGAGATAAAGATACAGGGAATAAACTGGTTTCCCTCATGAAATCTACAGCACTTGAACCTGAGAGGCAGAGGAGTTATTCAAGTAACAGTCTGTCATTTCAAAGTCTGAATGTGACTCCAATTTGATTTGATTTAACCTACATTCATAAGTCTGCAACTCAATATGATCAAGATATCAATCTTTTTTTTTATTATAGGAGTATATTTTAATTATATTCACTGTATATTCCATTAGATTACTTTGTTAAATATGTATTCTGGATCTACAGTGGATGACTTGAGGCAAGTATAAAACATCTTTGATCAATTATCATCTGATGAATAACCAGCTTGGGAAAAAATATGGGATAACTGGATTCATGTTTAGGAGAAGCAGAGGCCGTGCATAGCATGTCTTTTTGTTATGATAGTAAAAAAATAGATGATTTAAGAATAATCCTAAAAATCGTCGACTAAATTTGACTCCTGAGACAAATCCCTTAAGAATCCTTCATTCTGATCCACACTCATGCAGCCATTCTGCCTTTTAACCAAAGCAGATGAGTTAGAGGACTTTTATACTGTGAGGACAGTAAATCAGTATGATCATAATATTTTTCACGATGCATTAGTGTATTTTATACTTCTTAAACTACTGATTTACTGTGGAGTTGTGCAATAGATAACCTGAGGTGCATCTTCAGACAGTAGAAAGTAAGATCTTAGTAAAATAGTCAGAGCAGCAGAGTCGGTGCACGGCATCCCCCTTTTCACTGTTCCAGCAGAATTAAAGAAAATATAATGATTTTAAAAATCAAAAACTAAATGTGACACCTGAGACAATCCCTTGGTATTTTGATCCACCTTCACGCTACCACTCTCCCTTTGCCACACATTTAGAGTAGGACAGCTGGTCCAGGTAGAGCACAGCACACACCTGACTGACCTTACAGCCTCCGTCACAGACGATACTGCTGTTGTAACTGACCATGTAGTTATTGAAATACTTGTCAAAGGCCTTGGTCTGCGGCAGCCTGAAGCTCAGGCCCAGCTGGAGCAGGCTTTGTGGCTGCAGGTCAGTCAGTCCAAAAGCCTCAGTCATGATATATTCAAGCCTCCAGTCAGATCTTTGTTTCTCATTGGCTTCCGTCAGATTCAAATAGTACTGCCAGATATCCTTCAGAGAGAGAGAAAGGCACCAAAAGGGGGAGAGAGAGGGGAGTGAGAAAAAAGTCTTTGAGTCTTTTTGAATGGCAGAAACAGTTTTTTGTTTGCTGATCGACACCGTGATTAATCATCAAGAGAGACTTGTTTCTTCTGTCTTTGATCAGGGAGATAAAAGTTAGAGTAGGTGTTCGAGTGCAGAGCATTTGTAGTTTGATCTAAATTTGTCATCACTCTTACAAAGACGAGCAGCTCTCATCTGTGTCTTTGCAGAAGTTTGTTTTTTGTTTTTTAAGGTTTTATTGTTTAGTAAAAAGCACACCTCCTTGGAGAAAGAGAAAGTCACACCAACTATGAAGCTCCAGGTCTGACTAATTTGTCAAACAAAATTTGTCAATCCTCCAGATTTCAGTTTTTCAGATACGTAAGCATTAAATGAGTTCATGTTTATAACCTCTGCTTTATGTTTTATAGGTTGATTTGATGGTTTCCTGAGGCAAAAGAGCAGAGGCTGTTATAGCATAAGACGCCCAACAGTCATATACTGGGTGGAATGTAACACTGCAACCATACACTGTAGATGAAATATGCACCTTGGTTTTCTGAAGGCGAGTAAATCTGCCGTCTGACTAAAAGCATCTGACATGTGATTAAGATGTGATGTGACTGTGCAGCACTGAGCTTCTTACCAACAGAGCGTAGTCCTTGGTGTTGTACAAGTACATACGGAAAGCTGGGTTGTTTGAGTACGGCTCCAAAACATGTTTGATTGGTGTAACAGCCGGTGACACAAAAAGAGAATTCACTGGTTTACCTACAGAACACAAACACAACGTCATTCAGTTCAACCAATCTGTGAATGCATCCAGGTGTAAACATGTGGGATCTGTTTCCAAGTAGCTTATTTTAAACAGTCAGTCAGTGGATCTGTGTTTTTAATCATTCCTGCTCACTGCACCTGAGAAGTCAGATGAGTTCCCACTGCAAAACCCTGGCTAATCTACCCTCTGTGCACATAACAGTATTTATCCAAGAATAGCTACTTTGAGAGGTTCCAGTCTGTTTGAATGAAATTGGTGAATAATCTCAGAAGAGACTTTTGCATCACATGTAAATCTGTGTCCTGTGTTTAGTTTTTGTTGCTTCTCTTTTCACGCAGCAGTGATGCAAACAGCCTCTGCAGCTTTAGGCAGCATTGTGTTAAAACAGCCTTTTAGAAATTACATAACTACCTCCTTATTATCTTTATTTAATCGTTACCTTGTTGGTCCAGCAGCACCATGATGCTGTCGCGGTGGGTGTGGCCATAGAAGTGACCCGCAATGACATCACTGTACTCCCTGAAGATGGCAACCAGCCTCTCGTTGTGGCTCTCTCTGATGGCGGTGGTGTTTCTGGCAAAGGGCAGGTAACCCACAGGTACATGGGCTATGATGTACACCTGCAGCGTGAAAAGAGACACATTTAAATCCCAGCTGTTCGGTGTCAGGATCACTGGCAGTGATGGTGACAGGTCAAAGGTCAGGGCTATAAGAAAACAGGAAATATCAGACCTTCTCCAGGCTCTGAGCAGCTTTCTCCAGAGTTTTCTCCAGCCACTCAAACTGTCCTGCAGGGTCTGTCATGTTCTCTGTGACTTTATTAGGTCCATAGTAAAGGATAGTGTTGAGGCTGATCAACCGCAAACCAGGCTTTACCAGCTGGGAGTAGAAACCACCTGCAGGAACACAGCAAAGCATAAAATGAAGCCTGATGTTTACGCCATGATAGCCACAGAGTGATATCACTTTATCTTTATCTGTACAGTCATAATGTTGTGAATAATGTGTTTAAAGTGTCTAAAACATATTCTAAAGGTCTGAGAGACTGGGATAACTGGACAAAACACACACACACACACACACACACAGAAGCTCCAGTTACCTTGTGAGAGTGTGAGCAGAGCTTCAGCCTGCAGCCAGGGTTTCCACAGCTGGGCAGCAGCTTTGTAGATGGCGTTAGTAGAGGTCGGCATCTGGTCCTAAGAGCAATGATGCAAAGATGTTACATGACAACATGTTACTGTAAATGTGAGTCTCCTAGAATTAGAATATCTTTCTAAAATGCAATACTGGACGTCCAATACCTGTGGCCAGTAGTCGTGGTTTCCCAGGGCGGGATAGACCGTCAGGTTGGGGAAGTGTTGTCTGATGGTCTGAGTCATGTTACTGATCACCTGGATCACTATGTCTGTAGAGAGCTCACCTGCAGGGACATGAGGTGGACTGTCACTGTGAGAGAGGGGAAAATAAAATCCAGTGTCAACCCGAGTGCTCAAATGAACAACAGAAGCACAGTGTTATTGTCACTGATAGAAATAAATGCAAAAAGTATGAAGATAAGACCCAGGCAGTATTGCAGCAATAACAAGGACTCCACTGTACAATGGATTTCCTCTTTGAGTAAAAAGGCGAACTCATGCTACAACAGAATAAAGCAAAAAATCTGCTTGCACAGTAACGTAATCCTCTACCCCAGGGCGTCTTTTCAGGTTTTAAGTGGCAAGGTGTTCTCTTAAGTATATTTAATAAGACTACGAATTCCTGCCTTAGCTGATTAGCTGCAGATTAATAGAGAGCTGTATGGAGGTAGTACTGCTGTGACTGATGCTTACAACTACGCTTTTATTATAGTGTGGTGAACACCGGCTTCCACTTCCCCCAGAATATACAGAGCGTTATCTAAGCCACTTTTCATGGCAAGTAGACACGTCTTTGTCATCTCTGAAGGCTTGATGCTTAAGTGTTCAAATGGAGCTTTATTTACTTAACTTTAAATAACTTGTGCAGCGTCAGTCACATGCTTTTCCACCTCTAATGATGGTAACATGACGAGTGAGTGAGGTTCAGATTATAATCTGTTCATACGGACGCCTGATGAATAAGCTCCATCGTGTGCTCACCCACAAACCACACAGGAGATAATAAAGTAAAGTAAAGTGAAAGTGGTTTTCAGAGTCAGACACAACAGGAGGAAGTGACACTTCTGTTTCCCAGCACACATGAAAGCAAACACACACACGGTCCTGTGCTTCTTACAGGAAGCCACATGACAATCAAAACCCTGGACTTAGTCATCACTCTATCACCTCAGCAGACGAGAGAGGAAACACTGGAAACTAAAATTAGAATGTCATCTGTCCCTAAACAGAATAAACAGAATATGAGCTGACATTAAGCGAGTACTCCACTGATTTAGTGCTGCATTTATATAATGAAAATATATATATATGTTGGTTTCATGATGTGCAGCACCTAATGTAGTCTTGAGCTTCTATCTGGTCTGGTGAGCTCACCTCTTTCCCGAACCCTCAGCTTTTTCTATTTTCAACTTCAGCCCCAAACAACACTGACACAACTGGCATCACATGAGACAATTAATCAGACCTCGCACAGCTCCGCAAGACCTGTAAACACTGTGCAGAACATGAATGTCTGTGATAAATAAAATGGCCGTCCACGTCATTCACCTCTAAAACATTCCCTTGAAGAAGTGAAGTTTGTTCAGAGAACCATCTTTAATCTTTCAGTCTGAAGCCACAAAGTGGTTTGAGTCTTACATAAAACTGAACAGACGGACACACACAAATACACACAAGGTATAGGACTGCTACTGTAGTGAGAGAACAGGATATGAAACTACTGTAACTAGTTTATGAGCTGGTTGGTGAAACTGCAACAGACGTTAAGTTATTCAGTGTTTATCCCCAAGGCAGCACGACAAAAACACACATGATATCCATCTCTCCCTCATCAGAGTACTGACCCGGTCCATATAATGAAGTCCTGCTGCTGTGTGAGTGGCGCCATGTGAGTGAAGGCTGACTGGATGAGGCGGTAGGGAGAGTCACACAGGAAGTCCCCGTACAGGCCGGCGTGGGTGGCCGGGGCTCCTTTGGAGGAGAAGCAAACCTTGGTGGGATCTGGGGCCAGGTGGTAGGTGGGGTCCAGGTGGAGGTCAGTGATGTGCCAGAACCTGCCTGGAAAGGTGGAGGGACGAGGAGAAATGATAAGGGATGAGACGTTTTGGAGAAAATGTGGACAGAGATGAAAAACCTAAAATAGAGTTTGTGAAAATTAGGTTAAAATATTTTTTAAGAATAAAAATCAATGTATCTGTTGTGCAAAAAACTCAATATAGAAGATGTGCGTGGGATATTTTTGACAACAGTTATGCTGGGAAGGGTTAAAAAATGTGTAATTTAGGATGCAAGTTTCTTTCAGGTTGCTGTATCTGATTTAGTTTTTTGCACATCATTTCCTTCTGTAAAGTATCACAGGGCTGATATATTCACCTCATCTGTTCTGACTTTATTTGGTTGCTGTGTTGTTGTGTGGTGACATAATAGGAAATACTGAGTCTTATTTTCTACTTCTTCTTTATCTCACAGCTTAGTTTTTCTTTCTTGAACAGTAAGAGAGTGCGATTCTCTGGCGTCTCTGCCAGACTGCGTTTAAAAGTACGTCGAACAAAAAGTTTTTAGTCACTCGCAAACAAACTGTACCCTTAACAGAAAAATCAACACTTAGTATGAATCCACAATGTCTTAGGGTAAATTCGGCCAGAGTGACATCCAGCATACAGCGCTAAATTTAACAAAATGTCGCTTTTTACCTCGCAACCGCACAAAACATATTTATATTTTTATATTTATTTATATTTTCCAGTGAAACCTACAGCAGATAAACCTAAAGTGTCAGTTCAAGCTGTACAACTGTAGCCTTAGTAGTTCTGTGGCTGGAGACACAAGGAAGAAACAAACTGCTAGCTTTTCAACGGAGTCCTCATTAGCGGGAAATCCACTCACCTGTGCCCGGCAGGTAGCTTCTTCTAGTCGGTGCCGCCGCGAGCGGAGCAGCGCTGCACAACAACAGCAGAGCAAAACACGGAAGTTGTGCCATGTTCGGTGTTTTAAAAACTAACAATACGGAGTATCACATAACCTACATATAAACTAAAGTTGCTAACCTAGGTGGGTCATTCTCCTCTGAAATAAACAGGAAGTGCAGCGAGCGAAAACACAGCGAGGTCATGTGACTCGCTGTGTTTTGGAGCTCAGGGGGAGGAACTTACGGAAATGAAAACTGAAAGTCTGCGGGGGTTTCTGGTTTGGCATTTAAGTACTGTTCTCAAATATAAGATGGAGATACTTTACTTTTTCTTGAGCATTTCAGTTTAGTGCCATTTATACTTTTAATACACGATAAAATTCAGTGTCAAGTATTTTATTTTTTTTTATTCCACCACATTTATTTGACAGCTAAAGGTTTCACATCAAGACTTTACTACAAAACATATGTTGATTTTATAAATTAGGGTGTGTTTTAGAAATGTAAATATGATTTGGTCAAAATTATCACCACCAACAATAAAATACTGCTGGATTAAACTCCTTCTGTTTACTTCAAAAAGCAGAGGAGCTGCAGATTCAGGTGATAATTCCCTTTAGGTTTCTGATTATCAGTCACCTCCTCCACATTTGATACCTTGTTATTAATGACTAAAGTAGTTTTAATGAAAATGGTTGACAGTGAAGTCTATGGGTTATTCAGAGTAACAGAGGCACTGACTGATACTGAAGATCTAAAGGTAAAGCTATCAGCATGGGTAGACACCACTGGAGGTAAATGTTAGCAAACATGCGGCGTCTGTGTCACAATCAGACTGCTGTGTATTCATGTCTTGTGCAACCAGAGAGCAATATGTTCTAGTCATTGATGCTTAATGGCCTCATGCAGACAAAGTCTTTTCTGTTCCTCTCCTCAGCAGAAAGGTCAGAGGTCAGGCAGGCATTCAGTGTCTTCAAGCTGAGAAATAAATACTCTCTCATTGCATCTGTTCAATAAATCAGAGAAGAGACAAACGTTTACTCTCTGTGTTTTTTATTTCATGTTTCACACAGGGTTGCAAAGACGATCCATCCATCACCACCGAAATGTACTCATATAAAAAAAAATTCTTACAAAACGTGCAGCCTGCGGGCCGTGAACATGTGGAGGAGGATGAAGTGCAAAGAGAAGCATACAGTCAGTCAATAATAATTATAAAATCAACACTTGTTGGCTGGTTTGGGACGCTGTCGGTCGGAGCACTCATGCCTTCTCGTAGGTACGCACTGCATGGATGTCTTCAAAGGTCAGATTCTGCAGAGGAGACAGAGGAGAGAGTTACAACCACAGGGAACTGATCGCTCTCCTGGTTGACTGCTGTGGTTAGGTGGAGGCAGCTTCGGCAGCTGACAGAGGAGTGAGTGAGGTGTATTAATGGAAACACTGGTGGACAAAACAAGTCTCCAATAATGGCCATTATATCGTCAGTGTTTCCAGTGACAGGAAAATGATCAGACAATTGATATTTCTGTCTGTTAATTTGCTGTCTGTATAGACGGAGCTCCTGAAACATCAACATGAACGTTTTATAAAAATGATGATCTGTCATTTGTAGTCAGGTGGCAGCATATGCTCTACTTTGTTAGTAAATAAGAGGCATGTGTGATCTGCGTCTGTTCTTACCATGACCATCTTGCCGTCCTTGATTTCTCTGACAAACTTGGTCTCTTTGCCGTCCCACTTCTGGACGTGGACCAACTTGTCTCCGTCCATAGTCACTGTGGACTGAAGAGGACAAAAGAGGAGAACGTTTTCAACAAGTGAGGCGGAAAAGTCGTGCATTAAGATGCTGCCATATGTTGGCCTATTTCTGGAGGTCTCAATGCTTGTCACTGATCCACAAATAGAAAGAAAAGAACGACACCGACAGAACTGCATTTGAAAAAAATACTTTTTAGCTGATTATCTGTTCTATACATGGGGAGAGAATGGTGGTAAAAATGAAATCTTGGATTAAATATTTTTTTATCCTGATGCCTCTAGACTGGCCACTGAAGTTGCATGCATTAAAGTGTTTGTTTTATCATAAGCAGAAGGTTTTTAAATAATGTGTCTTTTTCTGTCAGCTTACTTTGCAGGTCCTGTCATCAGCGGTGGCTTCGTCAAACTCCTCTCCCAGCTTGAAGGAGATCTCTGTGTTTTTGAAGGTGCTCTGGGTGCGAATCACCACCTTGTCGCCCTCCTGGCTGATGATAACAGTCGGCTTGGTCACATTACCAACCTGCCGGGTGGCAAAGCCCACACCTGAGGAGAGGACAGGGTGACATGTGGTTAACATCCTGATGTATGGCAACCTCTGAACATTTCATTTGACATGAAGATCTGAGGGGTCTAACATGATGCAGACTAAAATTTCAACCTTGATTTATCAAACAAAACAAAGAAAAAAAAAACTGTCACTCACCAAGTGCTTTCATGTAATCATCAAAATTCTCACTGTCGACCAGTTTCCAAGTGGCACAGAAGGCGTCGACCATGGTGAAGGTTTTCAGAGGCAGAGTAATCTCCAAAGCACACTGAGCAAGCTGCAGCTTTTGCAAGTTTCCCCCCTTGTGTTATTATTCTGCCTCTTATTATTATGCACGTAGGTGGGAGGCTCCACGCGTCCCATTGGCTCAGGAGATTTTCACTGAGTTGCGATTGGGTATTGAAATTGGGTCATGGTCTTATGGATGCTTAGACGAGAAAAAAAGAGCTAAATTAGCCCATTTGTATGCCTAATGATGTAATTACTCTCATGCACGGGCGTAAGTTGGGTTTGTTGAGGTAAAGTTTGGTGCTTGCCACATCTCAGCTTCAAGAAAAATCCTAGATGTTCATTTGCATTTCATCAAAAATAAGAATAACAATAAGAGCAACAAACAAGGATGGACTCGATATTAAAATTCCCTAAAAACAGAACCTAATAAAAAAGAACCTGGATTTAAATGGGCTTCAGACAGTTGATGGTAGCAGCTTTAAAGAGCAGACTCATTGCTCTTTTCCCCTCAATCAGTTAGCGAGCCTCAGGAGCTAATCCATATTTATGTTCTAATTAATTTCCTCATCTTAACCCGCTGGCAGCCTGGTGTTAGACACAGACCTTCTTGTGTCTGGAATGTGTCCTGGAGTGTCAGTGAAGCAGAATCAGTTTGTTTGACAGCCCTTTGTCCTTAACTGCATTAACAACCCCCCTCCAACTGCAGTTTATTCATGCTCAACACACACTCTAATTACTGCTACTACTCTATGTGTGTGTGTGTGTGTGAGAGAGAGACAGAAAGTATGAGTGTAGATCTCTCACACACAGTAAATGTATGTTAGTGTCATATCTGTTTAAAGGTTTGTACCAAAGGAAGTTTAGTGACAATAAACTAAATTAAAACTGTGACTTCTGTTACAACTATCCTCAGATGATTTATAGACACAGTGTTTATTCTTTTCTCTTATCGTTGTCGTGATAAAAAACTATTTCACATGATGTTTAAGTTAATATACTCAAATATTTGCTGCTCAAGACCAAAATGGTGTTGTTACCAGGACTTTCTACAGGTAAACGCATGAAATACCTCTGAGAAGTTTCATCCGCTATTTTCTCCTTTTTCCTCAGTGTCCTTATATCTTTTCATTTTCCCTCTTTTCCTCTCCCTTCTTTCTTTTTCTCATGCATTCACTGCTTCTTTTTCACTTTCTTGCCTTTTTTAATCCCTAATTTTAATCTCTTCTTCATCTCATTTGAAAACATGAGAATCCCCAAAAATTAAGATGCCGTCACCCCAAGATCAGGAATTCTCTGTTCTTCATCATAGGGAAGTACACTTTAAAAACCTGCATGCATTTTATTGTTGCAATAAAACAACTTTTACTTTGCAAAAACTTAGATCACAGGACGTAATCTGATAGTGATTTGGGTCCTGACTAAGTTTGGGTGTCTGCATACTTTTGGCCACATGGTGTGAGCCTACAGATGGTGACCTCCTCATATTGTAAAGGATCTCTGGTGCCACTCTCTGGTGAGAAATAGAAACATGTTGGCATTGTGGTTGAAATAAAAGAGTTGTAACTGGTCAATCCCCCAGGCAACAGTTGCTGCCTGTGTCTCTTGTGGCTACTTAAAATTGTCCACAATGATCTGGTAAACTCCCTCATTAGTATCATTCTCATAAAGGGTCTAAGATTGTGAGGACACTCAGCTCACTGCTGATTTACTCAAGGCCAAATACAACTGAGCTGTCTCCTCACAGCAAGAAGGCTCTGGGTTTGAACCCAGGTTTTTACCACAACATGACTGTGGTGACGTGAGCTTGTGATTGGGTTTGTCTCTAAGTTAGAGGTCGTAACTCCAGCAACACTTGTAGTTTATAGAACAACTTTATTGTTAGCGCTTTCCAGCTTGTGTTCCTCATCAAAGTCATCATAAAATATCCTACAGATGATGTTTAAATAAGAGAGATATTAAACAGAAAAAATAAACAAAACAACCAATCACATGCATCCACCAACACCTCAGCCAATGGGGCTCTCATAAGGATGGACTGGGTTTATGGTCATGTGACTTCAGCCTTCATTAGCTACCACCAACCAATACACACTTAAAACACTAAAAACAAAAATATAATTCTTATTCAAAATATGTTAAACTATGTAAATATAGTGAACAGAAAGCTATATTCAGTTAAATGAACCAAAAAAAAAAAGAACTGATGAAAAAAAACTTTACTCTGCCCATGAGGTGACACAGTATTACAGTTTATACTCAGTATGCCTGTTCACCTCTAGATGGCGCCTCAACTCTCCAATGACTTCATGTGTCATACAGCTGATACTGTTAAACACTGAATAAGATTCAGACCCTGTGTCCACTGTAATGGACATCAGTTATCAGCCAATTATTAAACCATATGAGAAACTATTAAGATCATCCTCATCATAACTCTTAACATTTTAAATCTATGAGCTAAACAATCATGCAGTTGTTATAAAAATAACATGTTGCATTTACTAATTAGCATGTTATTTGTTTGGTTACTTGATGGTAGCATAGAGGTTGCTGGGATCAATGGAGGCTCCAGCAGAAGAGGAGGAGGCTTTCACAGTGCTGTAGGTCACTGCACCACCTTCACCATCATCACCCTGAACCTGGGAGGAAACAGTACAACACATAAACTTAACACAACATCAGCTGACAGGAGTTCAGGAAGTCCTGATGTTTCTGACATCTAACAACTGAAATGTTCACTTTTCTGCAGCTTTTATCTGCTGATCAGATGATGAAATATGTTGTGAAGTTGACATGTTGGTCTGATGGTGGCGCTGCTGTGTAGTGAGGGCTTCACAAAGAACAAAAAACAAAAAATCAAATCATCAGGTATAACCAATCAGACAGCTTACCCGAGCTTTACTCTTGGTCTTCTTGGTGTAGCTGATGGAGGCGTAGGAAACACCATGTTCAGGATCAGTCTACACAGTGAAGACAACATCATGACTGTGAATTAATACTGAACTAATAGTTACACCTGTTTAATTCAAATCAGGTCTAGTTGAATCAGGTCTTTGTTATTTTTTTCTCTTGCAGGACAAAATTAGATTCAACAGTCTCTGTATGTCACATTTCACAGGACGAATATAAAGTGAGTGTAAGTTTGTACTGGGTGTCGTGTGTGATCTCACCGTGTCCTGAAAGGTTTGTGGATCAGACAGAGTCTCTGCAGGGTTTAAGGTCAGTCCCTGTAAAAATACAGTTTAGCAACATTCGCAACAACAACAAATACTGTCAATATAACACAGTTGATTAGACATGTGTTAGCTCTGTGGTCATTTTGAAGGCTCTATTAATATTTGATTATGCAGATTTAAAACTCACCATGTTTCCATCCATCTGTGTTTTGTTCCCTGAAAAGACAAAAAAGAGTTGAGTTTAGCTTCAACAGCTAAAGTTCAGATTTATTAGAACCTCTTGCTTCTAAATGTTTCACATGTGAATGTTCTCACCTTTGGTTTTCTTCCATCTGATGAGGACAACAGTTATGAGTGCTGCTAAACCCAGAGCCAAAACGATGTACAGCCACAACAAACCTGCAAAGAGAATTTATAAGTGATGAAAATAGTCAGTGGTGTTGTGATGATGAGCTGCTGTTATTATTAGTCAGTGTGTGTGTGTGTGTGAGAGGGATTCACTCACTATCTGGTGTATTATTGTTATCTGGAGATGATGTTGTGTTGTTTGTTTCTTCTGATGTCCCTGGTTTGATTGTTGGTCTCACTCCACTTCCACCCTCCCCTGAAAAGAACAATCAAATGCAGTGAAACGTAGGATGAGAAAATGATCCACTCTGAAACATCAGATGAAACCTCTCAGTGTTGTTCTTCAGAATCATAAAAACCTGTTCTCTGGAGGAAACAACATGTTTAAGGAAAGAGGATTAAAAACAAGAGCAATAACTATGCTTGGCGACATTAACAAGGTGTCCTGAATCACTGCACCTTGTTCTACAACCCTGCTCTGACTTTATCAACACTGTGGAGAAAAATGACGACACCATTATTTATTATAGATGCTGACTTGATGCTGTCACAACCAACAAACCAAACTCCACTGTTTCACAAAGTGACTAACAGTCGAGTTTACTTCCTGTCAGTGTGTGAGCTTGTCCAGCCACACACACTGCATGTGCCACCTGGACAGACTGAACCTCTGAACAACTGAACCTCTGAACCAATTCACAACCACAGGAAAAGACAGAACACATACTAACGTTGAGACACAGCATCTCTCACTGTCTTCCACTCCCAGCATGTACTGACACACACACACACACACAGAGAGAGAGAGAGAGAGAGAGACAGAGAGAGAGAGAGAGAGAGAGAGAGAGAGAGAGAGAGAGAGAGAGAGAGAGAGAGAGAGAGAGGTTCAGTCTCTACCTTGTGGTTTTGTTGGGTTAACGTTTGTGGAGGTTTTTTTATTTGTCCCTTCTGATGTTCTCTCTCTCATGGTTGCTGCTGTGGCTGTTGTTGTTGTTGCTGTAGTAGTAGTAGTAGTAGCAGCAGTAGTAGTTGTAGTAGCAGTAGTAGCAGTAGTAGTAGTAGTAGCAGTAGCAGTAGTAGTAGTAGTAGCAGTAGTAGTAGTAGTAGTAGTAGTTGTTGTTGTTGTTGGATCATCTGAACAAATAAAAGTCAATAAACTGTTCAGTGAAAACATACTTCATGTTTAACATCTGCAACAAACACATGACAAACAATGGTTCAATATTCAAACTTCACATCTGTCAAATGAACAATGATGTGTGTAATTATACATGTCAGTTTGAAATGATTTAAACAGCTCATCATATTCTCACCTGTTTTCTCCTTTGAGGTCTGAAGGCTGAAGATAAAATGCTCTGCTTTTCCAGTGTCTGTATCTGTCACTTTACACTTTAATGCATTGTAATTCTGAATCTCAGTCAGGTGAGATGTTTTAATGTTCACAGAGGCTGAACAGGAATGATGTGATGTCTCCATTACTGTGAAATCATCCTTCAGCCACTCTACTGTGTATCTACAGCCTCCATATGGAAACACAGAGCAGGTCAAGATGATCTTATCATCGTCCTCATGTTCAGTCACTGGTGAAGATGGAGATATTGTGAGAGAAAGACAACAAGAGTAAAATGAACTTCATCACTGTAATCAGAATTATTGTAATGTTTCAGTATTTTGTTCTAACAAGACAGTTTGAGCTGAAAACATTATGATGGAAATACTCACTGGTAACAACAGACAGATCAACCACAACATCTGGACCTTGTTGTTGTCCTGATCTGTCAAACTGTCTGCAGGTGTAACGACCAACATCCTCAACTGTGACCTTCTTTATAACCAGAGAACAGTTCTCTGTGAGACTCAGTCTGTCTGATTTAGATTTGGCGTCTTCATGAATCTTCCCAAGTTCAAACAGAGTTACTGATGATGTGGTTCCTGAACCACTGAAGATCCAGGTAGAACTGTCACATTGATCCTGATCATCTATCACATTTTCACAAGGTAAAGTGACTTCATCTTCAACTCTGACAGTGAAGACTGAAGGTTTTTGTTCATTTGCTGCTGTTGACAAAGAGAGAAATATGAAAAATGAATTGAAATAAAAATCTGACTTAATGTGACAGTAATTTTAGATCCAATAGAAATTTACAAATGTGTCTCGTCCTTGGTTTCAAAGAGTCCATTAAACTCACTCACAGTCTAGACTGTCTGATTAAACAAGACAATCCATAATAAAGTACCATGAGTAATATTAATGCAGTTGTGTGATGTTGATTTAATGTGTGTTCCATGTGTCCTTACCTGTAAACTGAAGCACCAGGATCAGAAATAAAGACATTTGAATCCATGTGAATTCAGCCATCATGTTTCTCTGTCTCTCTCCTACTTTGTCAGTCTCTTGTTCTCAGACTCTCAACTGTCAAAGTCTGTGAGGTGGTTTATTCTTAAAGATGAATTCAGCCTCTACTTCCTGTGATGAGTGACGTGTCACTTCCTCATGGTGACTTCAGTCTGTGTTTGCTGTTTTTGTCAGGTATTAGCTTGTCATCTCTTGTACATATTAAAATGTGTTTATGTTCAGTGCATTTCACTGACCATCTTATCTACAGTGATTTACAGTGAGGACAACAGTAGATCATTTCTTGATCAGGTTTATTCAGATCTCACAGCAGCCTGACAAAGATACTGTGAAACTGGAATGAACATGTTGGATGAAGAAGAGCTGGGAAATAAAGTAAAAGAGATTTTGTTTTGTTGTTTAAAAAAAGAGAAACTTCAGGTCAAAATGTAAAATCAGCTGCTACACAGACTAAACTGCCTTAAACACACTATTTATTAATATCACCACCACTAATGCACAACACTGCACCGTGCAAACCAACAGGTTCACACTGTGTCTGGTCTCACGGTCTATTTGCAGCATGTTAAACCACATGTCCTGTTGTTCACAGTGAGAACAACAGCAGCAGAGCTCTGGAGGTGTTACCCTCTAATGATGACCTGATGAACACTGTCTATTTGTGCCATGTAGCACGTTAGACCACATGAAAAGAAGAAAAGGAGGGCTGTGGGAGCTGAATGTGTAAATAAGTGTCTGCATTAATGCAGCTCTTCTTTTCTTTCCACAGTGTTTATCAGAAACAGACAGGATTCATGGTGTTTGACAGCTCACATGAACAGACAGGTGAAGAGTCAAACTCCTCGTCCTCCAGAATCTGACTCTTGATGTTCATGGTGCAACATGGTGATACTGTAGCAGCTGGGAAAGATCACAGATAAGATGATATTTTACTGATCTGAGACCTGTTGGTTCCTCATTGTGTCTCTGAGGTCATTTGTTTTCTGAGAACTGAGGCGGAGGTGTTTTGGTGAGATTGTGGGTACAAATTAAGAGCTGCTGGGAATGATGATGTGACTTTTATTTGTTCAGGTGTTGGATCATCACCTGATGATGTGCAGAGAATCGGCTACTCTCTATCTCTTGTACATGTTAAAAACATGAAAAGCTAAAGTTTCACTTTTATGTAACAAAATTGTCCTCAGGTCAAAATATAAAATCAGCTGCTACACAGACTAAACGGTTAACAAAATCAAAATGTATTAGTATTACCTCTACTGTAAAAGACTGCACTGTGCAAACCAACAAGTTCACACTGTGTCTGGTCTCACGGTCTATTTGCAGCATGCGGTAAGTTACACTACATAAATAAAAGAAGAAGAGGAATAAGAAGAAGAAGAAGAAGAAGAGGACTGAGGACTGTGAATGTGTGAACATAAGATAAATCTTTGCATCACTGCAGCTCTTCTTTTCTTTCCACAGTGTTTATCAGAAACAGACAGGATTCATGGTGTTTGACAGCTCACATGAACAGACAGGTGGAGAGTCAAACTCCTCGTCCTCCAGAATCTGACTCTTGATGTTCATGGTGCAACATGGTGATACTGTAGCAGCTGGACAGATCACAGATAAGATGATATTTTACTGATCTGAGACCTGTTGGTTCCTCATTGTGTCTCTGAGGTCATTTGTTTTCTGAGAACTGAGGCGGAGCTGTTTTGGTGAGAATATGACGACAGTAGCAGAGATCTGGAGGTTTTACCCTCTAATGACCAAATATACATCTGAAACACAAAGTGGTTCACACACTGATGAGTGTCTGAACTGTCTTTAATTTCCTGGAGGTGGAGCATCAAGTTCCCACACTCCCACTTTGAACACATGTAGCAGCAGCTCTGTTCATGTTGATTAGAAAAGGTTTGTTATGAGGAGCTTTATGCAAAATTATCTACTACAGTTTCATTCATATGTTGTTTAGACGAATGTCAGAGCCCAGTGCAAACAGAGCTGTCCAACCCAACAGAGGGAAGAGGTGAGAGAACAGGAAGTGGAGAGCTGAGCAGAGACGAGCCTGTAGTGTGGTCTGAGGTTCAGTGTTGTGATCTGTGTGTTTGACAGAGAGAGAGAGAGACAGAGAGAGAGAGAGAGAGAGAGAGAGAGAGAGAGAGAAACACAGTTAAACCTCAGCTGTCCCTCATCAACAGAGCAGAGAGCTTTAGTGAAACACCACTGAGACAAAGATTCATCAACATTATTGATGAGTGAGTAGAATCTATAATCCACTCTCACTCTTTCACCATCGACTTCAACACTGACAGCAGCTCCTCACCTCAAACACCTTCTACCTGATTCTTCCTGCTTTTAGAAACAGACAGTTTGGCCTGTCCCACCACAAAGTTTAACAGCTCACACTTCTTTACATTCATTTTGTTGCAGCCAGCAGCAAAAATAAAAACACTTTCACACCAACTCTCACTACAGTGAAAAACTGTTTCTGGTTCTTGGCAGAAAGGACATTTACTGGACACTGTGGGATTGATGTTAGAAACAAAGCTGTTGACAGCCAGCGCCCCCTGCTGGATCCTCCACTGCACATCACCTGATCAGAATCAGATTTTATTGCCAAGTAAGTTTGCACATATAAGGAATTTGTCTTGGTATATTGGTGCCAAAGGACAGTTATAGTAAAAAAAAAAGAGTAAAAAGCAAAAACTATATTTACAAGGAACATAAATATACATAATTAAAATATAAAGTGTGGAGTGCAAATGTTTGAAGGCGGCAGTGATTGTACAGAGAGATGTACGTTAATGTAATGTGTGTGTGTGTCGGGGAGGGGTGTTGTTGAGGAGCCCAGTTGCAGAGGGGAAGAAACTGTTCTTGTGGCGTGAGGTCTTGGTTTTGATGAACCACAACCTTCTGCCAGAAGGGAGTGTCCTGAAGAGTTTGTGACCAGGATGGGAGGGATTGGCCATGATCTTTCCTGCTCCCCTCAGGGTCCTGGAGGTGTACAGGTCCTGGAGAGAAGGCAGGTTACAGCCGATCACCTTCTCAGCAGATTGGATGACACGCTGCAGTCTGCCTCTGTCCTTGGCAGTAGCAGCAGTCTAAGATCGATCTAAGATGGTGCCGGTCATGACGGCTGAGCAAACAGGATCCTGGCGTAGGTACCTGGGGAATCCAGATGCTGCAGGATGAAGTGGAGGGCCATGTTGACTGCATCATCTACAGACCTATTGGCTCTGTTGGCAAACTGCAGGGGGTCCAGGAGTGGGTCTGTGATGAATTTGAGTTGGGACAGCACAAGGTGCTCAAATGACTCATTACCACAGAGGTCAGGGCGATGGGTCTGTAGTCATTAAGTCCTGTGATCCTTGGTTTTTTGGGGACAGGAATGATGGTGGAGGCCTTGAAGCAGGCTGGCACATGGCATGTCTCCAGTAAGGTGTTAAAGATGTCTGTGAACACTGGAGACAGCTGATCAGCGCAGTGCTTCAGGGTGGATGGAGAGACAGAGTCTGGCCCGGCTGCCTTGCAGGGGTTCTGTCTCTTAAAGAGTCTGTTGACGTCTCTCTCCAGGATGGAGACAGTCGTTGTTGTGGTGGAAGAGGAGGGGTCCTCTAAGGTGTGCAGTTTTGGAGAGTCCCTGACCCCTGCTGTGCTGGGGGAGGGTGAGAGGCTGGTGTGGTGGGGCTGGTGGATGGTGTCACGGGGGATGGTATCAGGACTGCTGTACTATCTTTCAAAGCAGCAGTAGAACTCATTCGGGCTGTTGGCCAGGTGTGAGTTGTTCGTGGAGTGGGGGACTTTGGGCTTGCAGTTAATAATCTGTCTGAGTCCTCTCCAGACAGAAGCAGAGTCTCCTGCTGAGAACTGGTGTTGTTGTTGGTGGCAGTCCTGAATACATCCCAGTCTGTGCAGTCCAAGCATGCCTGGAGATCCTCCACAGCCCCACTGGTCCACTTCTTTGATGTCCTCACAACAGGTTTAGAGAGTTTTAATTTCTGCCTGTATGCAGGAATCAGGTGGACCATGACATGGTCAGAGTGGCCCAGTGCAGCGTGGGTGGCGGCGTGAAAAGCGTTGCTTACTGTGGTGTAACAGTGATCCAGAATGTGCCGATTCTCTTGTCTTACATCAGCTGCTCCTCAATCAGAGCTGTTGACAGCCAGCGCCCCCTGCTGGATCCTCCACTGCACATCACCTGATCTCTTGTCTAACAGCAGCTGCTCCTCAATCAGAGCCTCCTCCAAAGGCCAAAACAGTGAAGATGCAGGTTCCAGTCTGTTCCATTTAAAAAGAGTCAATGTTCTAAAAAGTCTCTGATAAAATGGAGGCAAGTCTCACATTTAATTATAAAACTACAGTTCATTAAAAACAAGGATGCATCTAAACCTGAACCTCTCTCCTTAAAATGCTGCTCATTATTTGTTTCCAGACCACATCATCATTTCCTGTGAGGTAACGTTGGATAAAGTGTAATCTAAAAGCTGCTACTCTGCTGCCCAGGTAAAGTTCACTGATGAACCATGATGGACTGCACTTTCTGTAACAGACCAGCAGGGGGCTCCATACATTTGAACCTGTGCCAAAGAGTTGATGCTGCCAGATTATGAATGATCAGGACTCTTCCTCTGTTCATGTGAGGTAACAGCCACCTTCCACTAGTCTGTCTCTGTGTCTCCTCTCTCCTCCTCCCTCTGTGTTTTATCAGCAGAGGAGACTCTCTCAGGACAGACTCAGACTAAGTGACCCTCCTCCTCAATTACAACACTGCTCTCAACCAGTTTGTTCTGATCAGAAACAGAATCAGACTTTATTGCCAAGTAAGTTTGCACATATAAGGAATTTGTCTTGGTATATTGGTGCTAAAGGACAGTTATAGTAAAAAAAAAAAAAAGGAAAAAGCAAAAACTATATATACAAGGAACATAAATATATACACAAGGAGCATGGGGGGTGGGGGGGCACTACATCTTGTTGAGGAGCCCAGTTTCAGAGGGGATGGATAAAGTGTAATCTAAAAGCTGCTACTCTGCTGCCCAGGTAAAGTTCACTGATGAACCATGATGGACTGCACTTTCTGTAACAGACCAGCAGGGGGCTCCATACATTTGAACCTGAGAGCTGGTGGCAGAGTTCCAGAGCTGGGGAGCAGAGTGGCTGAAAGCTCTGCTCCCTGTGGTGCTGAGGCAGGCAGAGGGCACAATGAGGTGGATGGAGGAGGAAGATCTGAGGGAGCAGGATGGGTTGGTGATGTGAAGGAGGTCAGACAGATATGAAGGCAAGGTTGTGGATGGAGGAGTTTGAATTCAATTCATTGCTGAACTGGGAGCCAGTGGAGTTGCTGTAGGATGGGGGTGATGTGATGGTATGAGGGGGTTGTGGAGGTTACGGAGGATCTTTTGAAGGAGGCCAAAGAGGAGAGAGTTGCAGTAATCAGTGCGGGAGGTGACGAGGCTGTGGACAAAGATGGAGGCAGCATGGGGGGTGAGGGAGGGGTGGAGTCGATTAATGTCGCATAGATGGAAGTATGTGAACCAGGTGATGTTATTGTGGGATTAGAATTATAGTGTGCTGTCGAGGATGACACCCAGACTCTGGGGAGGAAACTGGGGAGCTGTCAGTTGTAAAATTGAATATAAAAACTTTATTTACAAATGTTGTCATCATCAGCCACAACAAAGAGAAGATTATTACAGATTTCATTAAGACTCAAAGTCTGTTAAAGCCAAATACATACACATACAACACACATAAGGACACACATGTTAACACCAGTGCTTAACTAAGTCAACTGCAATGTTCTCCTCTGTACACTGAGTGTCACTGTTGCAGCTTCTACTCACAGCTAAACTTTGCATCTGGAATTTAAAGAAGTTCAATAAGACATGAATTTCCAAGTAAAAGAACAAGAACTCTGACAAAGTACAATCTAGTCTAGAGAACAGAAACACAACAACACAAACACTGCATCATACATCAAGATCCAAACACTGTCATGAGAAAGGTTTGAAACTAAAGCTCTCATTAAGGCCTGTGGGCTCCACAGTATTGAGCCTGTCAATCCAAAACATCACCTCCTCTGATGAGGTCGACTTTTTCAAGGCCAGTGAATCAACAACACATCCACTATTTCTGTATGTCTCATCATCTTCAGCATATTAACACAGGAATCTAATGTAATGTAACAGAAACAAACATTCAACAACCCAGACAAAAAGATGCAACAAGGAAACAAGAAGAAAATAACTGTTATAAGGGAACTAAACATTAGGATTGAAAGTCCATTATTTCACTCACAGTAGTTGTCTTTGTTGTCTTGGTTGGTTTGGAGGGAAAAGGGCCTGCAGGCCAAAGGAGGAGGGGTTATAGAACTTCCTGGGTGTGGTTAATAGGCTGACAGGTGATTTCAGGGAAGGCTGGGTATCTAAACTTGTGATTTAACACATTGAATCGTCCAAATTTCCAGTTGTGATGATTGTTGTGTGATCAGAAATACAGACTTTAGGAGCTGTGTTGATTTGAGATGATATTTAACAGCAGTGGACTCATTTCTGTGGTGAGTTGATGTTGATCAGTGTATGACAGAAGCAGAAGGGTCTCCAACGTTTTCATAGTTGACTGGACCATCATCTTCATCTTCATCATTATTCACCTGTGAAAACAACACAGTGTCGACTTCAGCTTCAACAGGAAAAATCCAGCTTTATTCAACTTTTTGTTTCAAACAGTTTCATGTGTGAATGTTGTCACCTTTACTTCTTGTCCACACGTTGACTGTAACAACAGATATTATGAGTGCTGCTAAACCTCCAGCTACAATGATGAGCCGCCACCACCACCAACCTGGAGAGAGAATTTAGAAGAGATAAAAATAGTCAGTGGTGTTGAGATGATGAGCTGTTTATGATCATGTTCGAGAGAGAGAGAGAGAGAGAGAGAGAGATTTAGATTTTTAACAGTACTTTTTTTACATTTGGTTTAGAAATCACACAGACAGTTGTACGATCAACAAATCAGTTGAGGAAAGGTGTAAATATTAACTCTGTGCTGGTCGCTCTGCACAGCAGCTCCTCATGAGCCCATTGCTGTTCAAACATCTATATTCCCTGTGATCCTGTGGAAGCTGAACTCCAGCCTCAGTCTGGCCTTCACGTTGAGCTTCCACAGGGTCACAGCGTCAGTAGCGTCACACTCCGCTCTGTCACACAGCCGCGTTTTAAAAATAGTTTTTACACAACTTGTGTACAGAGTTTTTTTTTCGGCCTTGTGCAGGCTTAGTGTTTTTTTGTCAGTGCGCTTCAGTAGGGGGCCGCTGAGCTCTATGAACCCAGGGCACAGGTGGATCTCTGGGTACGGGTCTGTGGGGTCAGGCTCAGCTTCTCCCCTGCTGTGTTTAAGGAGCAGGACTCTCTCCTTCTCCGTCAGCCTCTTCTTCCAGAGCTCCAGGCTCCTCTGCGTCAGACGGACAGAGCGCAGTCCCAGCACAGAGCTCAGAGCTGTGCTGTCCATGAGCGCCGGTCCTGCTGTTTCTACCAGCTGCTCCAGGCAGAACATTTTTGAGCTGCACAGCGCCCCCATCAGCCCAGGCACGGTGCTGCAGCACACGTCCAGTTTGGCTCCACAGATTAAAGGCTCCTTCAACAACCAGTACAGAGAGTTACACTTCTCACTTCTTCTACATTTAAACAGCACCCAGGATTTAAAAACACCCTGATAAAAAGGAGGCAACCCACCTAACTTTAAAAACTTAGAATCAGTTAAAAACAGAGCAGCATCCAGCCCCAGGTTATTAACACGCCTGAGTATGCAGCTGGCCACATCTCTCCACACCAGATCCTCAGGTCCAGTCAGGTATCTCTGAATAAACTGGAGCCTGAAGGTGGCGGCCCTGCTGGCCAGGTGGACCAGGCCCTGGCCTCCCTCATCTCTGGATAAAAACAACACCGATTGTGGAACCCAATGTAATTTATCCCAGAAGAAATCAACCATCTTTGCTTGGATCTGGGCAATAAGACCTGATGGAGGGTCCAGACAGGCTAACCGGTGCCACAACAGAGAAGCCACCAGGTTATTCAAAATAAGGACCCTCCCTCTAAAAGACATCTGTGTGTGGATCCACCTCCACTTAGCCAGTTTATTATCCACTTTCTCTATGATGTTCTCCCAGTTTTTCTTTTCAATGTCGCTGTTTCCTATATAAACACCAAGGTATTTTAAACCCCCCCTTTTCCATGTGAGGCTCTGAGGGAGAACAGGGAGGCCCTCACGCCACTCACCAACAGCAAGGGCTTCACTCTTCCTCCAGTTCACCCTCGCAGCCGACACAACAGAAAACTTCTCAATCACAGAGTTTAAAACACACACGTCTTGTTGATCTTTAATAAAAACAACGACATCGTCAGCGTAAGCAGATAAAACCACACTGCTGTTAAAACCAGGTAAAATCAGGCCTCGAACAGATGACCTTATCTTTTGTAGGAGGGGTTCCAGGGAGAGTGCATAGAGCATCCCAGACAGAGCACAGCCCTGCCGGACGCCTCTATGCACTCTAAAAGGAGCACACAGGCCACCATTAAACTTCAGCACACTCTCAATGTCACTGTACAACACCTTGATCTTGGCTATGAGACCAGCGCTGAATCCAAACCTCTCCATGACCTTCCAGAGGAAGCCGTGTTCAACGCGGTCAAAAGCCTTTTCTTGATCTAATGAGATCAGTCCAGTGTTTATGCCTAATGAACTGGAGACCTCCAAAACATCCTGAATGAGGTAGATATTATCTACCATGGACCTGCCAGGCACACAGTACGTCTGGTCCCGCTGGAGAATCTGCTCCATGGTTCCTCTCAGCCGACTGGCCAGAGCTTTGGACAGAATCTTGTAGTCGGTGCAGAGGAGAGAGACAGGACGCCAGTTCCTGATGTCCTGTAAGTTGCCTTTCTTGGGCAGGAGGGTGAAAGATTTGTTGACAGTTAAAACAGAGTTAAAATGCCAATAGGCGCTTTTATGTAAAATATTTCTGATAAAAACGTTACATAAAACCAAAGAATGATCCGTAAAACCAACTGGTAAAATCCTACACGTTTTAACAGCACTGACTCTGTGCTTTAAAACATAAAACCGATCCAGTCTGGCCAAAGAGATGGTGTTTTCTCTAACATGGGACCATGTGTACTGTCTGCAGCCTGTATGCATCCTTCTCCACACGTCCACCAGGCCATGAGACGAGACCAGCTGCCTCAAGGCATGCTGGGATACTGGATGAGGCTCTGCATGGTTTCCATCTAAAATCTCATTCTCAGTACAATTAAAATCCCCACCCACGAATAAATAACCCTCTGAGCTACAGCCTTGGACAGGCCAGGCCTTGATTAAATGTCCCTCTTCACCACATCCAAAGCATTTTACAGAGGATGATGTTGCAAACAGAATATAATCAAAGTCATCCACACGGACTCGGAAGCGGTAATCAAACTCTTCATCCTTGTTGTTCAGTAGCATGAAGAGCTGCCTGCGGTGTTTCAGCCTGATAACACCTTCCTTATCGGGGACACCACCTTCCCATGTCTCGATAGTTCTTTGATCAGGAACTCATCACTTATAAAAGGTGGCACGTTTGACAGAGTGATTTTTGTAGCTGCTGTGTCAGCGGGATCACCGGCTCAAACATCCCATTCACCGTGATGCCCGTCTCCACCAACCTGTTCACCTGTTCTACCTTTTCCAGGAACAGAACCACCGCACTGTTCATACGGGCAGCGGACTTCACAGAGCCGTGCCCGATTATTTCCCCCACAGCCAGTGCTACCTCCTCCACACTGCACGGAGAGCCAGCTCCGGTTTTAATACCGTGCTTCCTGTCAGCCTGGAGGAGGCGCTGCTGGACGCCATGCTCAGCTCCTCAGAGCGAGGCTGACAAACAAAGAACAAACAAACAAACACTAAACTAACTGAGAGAAAACAACCACAGCAAAACTAAACTAACACACCTGCATTCATCAACACACACCACCGAAAATAATACAGAAAAAAGAAACAGAAAGAGAGAAAATACTCAATTTCATCCAACTCCTCCGCTCACACTCCAAAACACACTCACTCAGAGAGAGAGAGAGAGAGAGAGAGAGAGAGAGAGAGAGGTTCAGTCTCTACCTTGTGGTTTTGTTGGGTTAACGTTTGTGGAGGTTTTTTTATTTGTCCCTTCTGATGTTCTCTCTCTCATGGTTGCTGCTGTGGCTGTTGTTGTTGTTGCTGTAGTAGCAGTAGTAGTAGTAGCACCAGTAGTAGTAGTAGTAGTAGTAGTAGCAGTAGTAGTAGCAGCAGTAGTAGTAGTAGTAGTAGTTGTTGTTGTTGTTGTTGTTGGATCATCTGAACAAATAAAAGTCAATAAAGTGTTCAGTGAAAACATACTTCATGTTTAACATCTGCAACAAACACATGACAAACAATGGTTCAATATTCAAACTTCACATCTGTGAAATGAACAATGATGTGTGTAATTATACATGTCAGTTTGAAATGATTTAAACAGCTCATCATATTCTCACCTGTTTTCTCCTTTGAGGTCTGAAGGCTGAAGATAAAATGTTCTGCTTTTCCAGTGTCTCTATCTGTCACTTTACACTTTAATGCATTGTAATTCTGAATCTCATTCAGGTGAGATGTTTTAATGTTCACAGAGGCTGAACAGGAATGATGTGATGTCTCCATTACTGTGAAATCATCCTTCAGCCACTCTACTGTGTATCTACAGTCTCCATACGGAAACACAGAGCAGGTCAAGATGATCTTATCATCGTCCTCATGTTCAGTCTCTGGTGAAGATGGAGATATTGTGAGAGAAAGACAACAAGAGTAAAATGAACTTCATCACTGTAATCAGAATTATTGTAATGTTTCAGTATTTTGTTC
Organism: Lates calcarifer; assembly: GCF_001640805.2. Taxonomy (NCBI): domain Eukaryota; kingdom Metazoa; phylum Chordata; class Actinopteri; family Centropomidae; genus Lates; species Lates calcarifer. Next base: position 3,111,674 of record NC_066839.1, on the reverse strand, counting down.
TAACAAGACAGTTTGAGCTGAAAACATTATGATGGAAATACTCACTGGAAACAACAGACAGTTCAACCAGAGTATCTGGACCTTGTTGTTGTCCTGATCTGTCAAACTGTCTGCAGCCGTAATAACCAGCATCCTCAACTGTGACCTTCTTTATAACCAGAGAACAGTTCTCTGTGACACTCAGTCTGTCTGATTTAGATTTGGCTGCTTCATGAATCTTCCCATGTTCAAACAGATGTACTGATGATCTGCTTCTTGAACCAGTGAAGAGCCAGGTAGTTCTGTCACATTGATCCTGATCATCTCTCACATTTTCACAAGGTAAAGTGACTTCATCTCCAACTCTGACAATGAAGACTGAAGGGTTTTGTCCATTTGCTGCTGTTGACAAAGAGAGAAATATGAAAAATGAATTGAAATAAAAATCTGACTTAATGTGACAGTAATTTTAGATCCAATAGAAATTTACAAATGTGTCTCGTCCTTGGTTTCAAAGAGTCCATTAAACTCACTCACAGTCTAGACTGTCTGATTAAACAAGACAATCCATAATAAAGTACCATGAGTAATATTAATGCAGTTGTGTGATGTTGATTTAATGTGTGTTCCATGTGTCCTTACCTGTAAACTGAAGCACCAGGATCAGAAATAAAGACATTTGAATCCATGTGAATTCAGCCATCATGTTTCTCTGTCTCTCTCCTACTTTGTCAGTCTCTTGTTCTCAGACTCTCAACTGTCAAAGTCTGTGAGGTGGTTTATTCTTAAAGATGAATTCAGCCTCTACTTCCTGTGATGAGTGACGTGTCACTTCCTCATGGTGACTTCAGTCTGTGTTTGCTGTTTTTGTCTGGTATTAGCTTGTCATCTCTTGTACATATAGAGATTTTGTTTTATTGTTTAAAAAAAGAAACTTCAGGTCAAAATGTAAAATCAGCTGCTACACAGACTAAACTGCCTTAAACACACTATTTATTAATATCACCACCACTAATGCACAACACTGCACCGTGCAAACCAACAGGTTCACTCTGTGTCTGGTCTCACGGTCTATTTGCAGCATGTTAAACCACATGTCCTGTTGTTCACAGTGAGAACAACAGCAGCAGAGCTCTGGAGGTGTTACCCTCTAATGATGACCTGATGAACATCAGAAAAACAAGTGGTTAACACGTTGGTGAACGTCTGACTGAACTATCTTTAAATTCCAAGCATCAGGTTCCCACACTTCTATTTTTGAACACCTGTAGTAGCAGGTCAGTTCATGTTGATGTGCTAAATGATTTGTTACAAGATGCTTTTTTGCAGAATCAAACACTGATCAGCCACAACATTAAAACAACTGACAGGTGAAGTAAATAACATAGATCACCTTTTTACAATACAATGTTCTGGTGGGAAAAAGTGATCCTTTTGCATGTGTCATTATCAAAGAACATGACAAAGAATCCAAGGCATCAACCTCCAAACTTCCCAGATCCCAATCCAAATCTGTGAGATGTGCCTGAACAAAGCAGATCAATGGAGGCCCCATGGCTGATGAGATTCAGCCACAACATGAACAGAGTAAAGAGAAAGGTGTTATCAAGACAACGACCTGATTGAACACAGGTGAGCAGCAGACTGCTCCCAAAAGGCCTGTGTCCTCCCAAACAGCCACAAGGGCCGAGTAAAAGAACAAGAACTCTGACAAAGTACAATCTAGTCTAGAGAACAGAAACACAACAACACAAACACTGCATCATACATCAAGATCCAAACACTGTCATGAGAAAGGTTTGAAACTAAAGCTCTCATTAAGGCCTGTGGGCTCCACAGTATTGAGCCTGTCAATCCAAAACATCACCTCCTCTGATGAGCTCGACTTTTTCAAGGCCAGTGAAACAAAGTTAAAATAAACTGATGAGACATGTTGGTGGTTCAGTGGTCAGTGAGGTCTTAGTTTCTGTTCTGCACCTTTACTTTGCATTGGATGAGTAATGGGAAATGTTTAGGTGTGAATGTGGACACAGCAGCAGAGGTCTGGTGGTTTGTTCTGATGATTAAAACTTTAAATTTGGAAAACCTACAGCGCTGACAGAAACAGTCAAAAGACAAACAGGTAATTGTGGTGAAATGATCACCTGATTCCAAAGAAGAAATTTACCAGTAGAATTAGATTTTTCCTGAAAATCAGTTGAGGCTACAAAAGGTTTGACTCAACCTTGTTAAAAACCTGCAGGCCTGCAGACAGTGCTGTCTCTTTACCTTCAGTGAGCAGTTACGTCTGTGGTGACGTGAGCTTGTGGTTTGGTTGGTCTGTCTATTAGTTCCCATTAAAGAGGTCAAAACTCCAGCAACACTTGTAGTTTATAGAACAACTTTATTGTCAGACCAGCATGTTCCAGCTTGTGTCCTTCATCAAAGTCATTCTAATAACATACTACAGATAACATTTAGATAAGGAAGCTGTAAAGTAGAAAAATTCAAAAACAACCAATCATATGCATCCACATACACATCAGCCAATGGGGCTCTTATAAGGATGGGTTGAGTTTATGGTCATGTGACTTCAGGCCAATCGTTGTACAGCCTTCATTAGTTACCACAAACCAATACACAGAAAAACACTTAAAACACTAAAAACAAAAATATGATTCATACTTAAAATATGTTAAACCATTCTGTAAATAATTTACAATAAATCAGAGAAAATGTGGACATGAGTAAAATATTTCATGAACAGATTTAAAAATCCTCATTGTGCCAATGTGTGGACACAGTATGAAGAGTACAGTTTATATCATGTCTGTTCCCCTTTTTCACACTGTTCACCTCTAGATGGCGTCTCAACTCTCTCAATGACTTCATGTCTCATACAGCTGATACTGTTAAACATTGAATAGGATTCAGACCCTGTGTCCACTGTAATGGACATCAGTTATCAGCCAATTATAATGTATTGATTTAACATTTTGTAACTGTGTCGTCATTTTACCAAAACTAAGCCAAGAAAAGAAACAATATGAGAAACTATTAAGATCATCCTCATCATAACTCTTAACATTTTAAATCTATGAGCTAAACAATCATACAGTTGTTATAAAAATAACATGTTGCATTTACTAAGTAACATGTTATTTGTTTGGTTACTTGATGGTAGCATAGAGGTTGCTGAGATCAATGGAGGCTCCAGCAGAAGAGGAGGAGGCTTTCACAGTGCTGTAGGTCACTGCACCACCTTCACCATCATCAGCCTGAACCTGGGAGGAAACAGTACAACACATAAACTTAACACGACATCAGCTGACAGGAGTTCAGGAAGTCCTGATGTTTCTGACATCTAACAACTGAAATGTTCACTTTTCTGCAGCTTTTATCTGCTGATCAGATGATGAAATATGTTGTGAAGTTGACATGTTGGTCTGATGGTGGTGCTGCTGTGTAGTGAGGGCTTCACAAAGAACAAAAAATCAAATCATCAGGTATAACCAATCAGACAGCTTACCCGAGCTTTACTCTTGGTCTTCTTGGTGTAGCTGATGGAGGCGTAGGAAACACCATGTTCAGGATCAGTCTACACAGTGAAGACAACATCATGACTGTGAATTAATACTGAACTAATAATTAGTTCAGTAACTAACTAACAGTTAATAATGAGAAATAAAAACCACAAACAGCACTTCCATTTGTAAAACCATAACTGTATTAACATGTGATCATTCAGATTTAAAACTCACCATGTTTCCATCCGTCTGTCTTTGGTTCCCTGAAAAGAAAAAAGAGTTGAGTTTAGCTTCAACAGTGAAAGTTTATTTTTCATCTAAATGTTTCACCTGCAAATGTTCTCACCTCTAGTTTTCTTCCATCTGATGAACACAACAACAGATATTATGAGTGCTGCTAAACCTCCAGCTACAACGATGAGCCACCACCACCACCAACCTGGAGAGAGAATTTAGAAGAGATAAAAATAGTCAGTGGTGTTGAGATGATGAGCTGTTTATGATCATGTTCATTTACTGTCTCTGTATCTGTAATATTTTAACTGACAAACATCAAATGTCTGTTATTATCAGTCAGAAATGTTTTTCCTGTATCAGACATATCTCCTCCCACAGAGAGAGAGAGAGAGAGAGAGAGAGAGAGAGAGAGAGAGAGAGAGAGAGACATTACCTTGTGGTTGTGGATTGTCGTTTGCAGATGTTGTGTTGTTTTTTCCTCCTGATGTCCCTGGTTTGATTGTTGTTCTCACTCCACTTCCATCCTCACCTGAACAAATACAATGTGAACAGTGAGAAAACACCTCATGTTAAAATGTGACAAAGTAAACTTCAAATCCCTGAAATAAAGAAAAGTTCTGTGTGATTTTATTCACAAGGTTGAAATGATTCAAACAGCTCATCATATTCTCACCTGTTTTCTCACCTGAGCTCTGAGAGCTGAAGTTAAACTGCTGCACTTTTCCAGAGTCAATATCTGTCACTTTACACTTCAATAACTCATCATAGTTTATGATAAAGAGACATAAAGCTGATAATACTGTGAAGAGGATTACAACTGTTTAACAAAGCCACTGATGGAGTGAATGAGAGAATATCTCCACCCACAGCCGAGAGAGAGAGAGAGAGAGAGAGAGAGAGAGAGAGAGAGAGAGAGAGAGAGAGAGAGACAGAGAGAGAGAGAGAGAGAGAGAGAGAGAGAGAGAGAGGTTCAGTCTCTACCTTGTGGTTTTGTTGGGTTAACGTTTGTGGAGGTTTTTTTATTTGTCCCTTCTGATGTTCTCTCTCTCATGGTTGCTGCTGTGGCTGTTGTTGTTGTTGCTGTAGTAGTAGTAGTAGCAGTAGTAGTAGTAGTAGCAGTAGCAGTAGTAGTAGCAGCAGCAGCAGTAGTAGTAGTAGTAGTTGTTGTTGTTGTTGTTGGATCTGAACAAATAAAAGTCAATAAACTGTTCAGTGAAAACATACTTCATGTTTAACATCTGCAACAAACACATGACAAACAATGGTTCAATATTCAAACTTCATATCTGTCAAATGAACAATGATGTGTGTAATTATACATGTCAGTTTGAAATGATTTAAACAGCTCATCATATTCTCACCTGTTTTCTCCTTTGAGGTCTGAAGGCTGAAGATAAACACCTGAACTATATTACTGTGAACAACTTTACACTGCAATAATTTGTAATACTGATCAGTCAGGTGAGATGTTTTAATGTTCACAGAGGCTGAACAGGAATGATGTGATGTCTCCATTACTGTGAAATCATCCTTCAGCCACTCTACTGTGTATTTACACCGTTCATATGTCCTCACAGAGCAGCTTAATGTCACCTGATCTCTGTTCTTCTGTTCAGTCACTGGTGAAGATGGAGATATTGTGAGAGAAAGACAACAAGAGTAAAATGAACTTCATCACTGTAATCAGAATTATTGTAATGTTTCAGTATTTTGTTCTAACAAGACAGTTTGAGCTGAAAACATTATGATGGAAATACTCACTGGTAACAACAGACAGATCAACCACAACATCTGGACCTTGTTGTTGTCCTGATCTGTCAAACTGTCTGCAGGTGTAACGACCAGCATCCTCAACTGTGACCTTCTTTATAACCAGAGAACAGTTCTCTGTGAGACTCAGTCTGTCTGATTTAGATTTGGCGTCTTCATGAATCTTCCCAAGTTCAAACAGAGTTACTGATGATGTGGTTCCTGAACCACTGAAGATCCAGGTAGAACTGTCACATTGATCCTGATCATCTATCACATTTTCACAAGGTAAAGTGACTTCATCTTCAACTCTGACAGTGAAGACTGAAGGTTTTTGTTCATTTGCTGCTGTTGACAAAGAGAGAAATATGAAAAATGAATTGAAATAAAAATCTGACTTAATGTGACAGTAATTTTAGATCCAATAGAAATTTACAAATGTGTCTCGTCCTTGGTTTCAAAGAGTCCATTAAACTCACTCACAGTCTAGACTGTCTGATTAAACAAGACAATCCATAATAAAGTACCATGAGTAATATTAATGCAGTTGTGTGATGTTGATTTAATGTGTGTTCCATGTGTCCTTACCTGTAAACTGAAGCACCAGGATCAGAAATAAAGACATTTGAATCCATGTGAATTCAGCCATCATGTTTCTCTGTCTCTCTCCTACTTTGTCAGTCTCTTGTTCTCAGACTCTCAACTGTCAAAGTCTGTGAGGTGGTTTATTCTTAAAGATGAATTCAGCCTCTACTTCCTGTGATGAGTGACGTGTCACTTCCTCATGGTGACTTCAGTCTGTGTTTGCTGTTTTTGTCAGGTATTAGCTTGTCATCTCTTGTACATATTAAAAACATAAAACTGTAAAAAGGTTTATGTAAAAAAACCTCTTCAGGTCAAAATGTAAAATCAGCTGCTACACAGACTAAACTGCCTTAAACACACTATTTATTAATATCACCACCACTAATGCACAACACTGCACCGTGCAAACCAACAGGTTCACACTGTGTCTGGTCTCACGGTCTATTTGCAGCATGTTAAACCACATGTCCTGTTGTTCACAGTGAGAACAACAGCAGCAGAGCTCTGGAGGTGTTACCCTCTAATGATGACCTGATGAACACTGTCTATTTGTGCCATGTAGCACGTTAGACCACATGAAAAGAAGAAAAGGAGGGCTGTGGGAGCTGAATGTGTAAATAAGTGTCTGCATTAATGCAGCTCTTCTTTTCTTTCCACAGTGTTTATCAGAAACAGACAGGATTCATGGTGTTTGACAGCTCACATGAACAGACAGGTGAAGAGTCAAACTCCTCGTCCTCCAGAATCTGACTCTTGATGTTCATGGTGCAACATGGTGATACTGTAGCAGCTGGGAAAGATCACAGATAAGATGATATTTTACTGATCTGAGACCTGTTGGTTCCTCATTGTGTCTCTGAGGTCATTTGTTTTCTGAGAACTGAGGCGGAGGTGTTTTGGTGAGATTGTGGGTACAAATTAAGAGCTGCTGGGAATGATGATGTGACTTTTATTTGTTCAGGTGTTGGATCATCACCTGATGATGTGCAGAGAATCGGCTACTCTCTATCTCTTGTACATGTTAAAAACATGAAAAGCTAAAGTTTCACTTTTATGTAACAAAATTGTCCTCAGGTCAAAATATAAAATCAGCTGCTACACAGACTAAACGGTTAACAAAATCAAAATGTATTAGTATTACCTCTACTGTAAAAGACTGCACTGTGCAAACCAACAAGTTCACACTGTGTCTGGTCTCACGGTCTATTTGCAGCATGCGGTAAGTTACACTACATAAATAAAAGAAGAAGAGGAATAAGAAGAAGAAGAAGAAGAAGAGGACTGAGGACTGTGAATGTGTGAACATAAGATAAATCTTTGCATCACTGCAGCTCTTCTTTTCTTTCCACAGTGTTTATCAGAAACAGACAGGATTCATGGTGTTTGACAGCTCACATGAACAGACAGGTGAAGAGTCAAACTCCTCGTCCTCCAGAATCTGACTCTTGATGTTCATGGTGCAACATGGTGATACTGTAGCAGCTGGGAAAGATCACAGATAAGATGATATTTTACTGATCTGAGACCTGTTGGTTCCTCATTGTGTCTCTGAGGTCATGTATTTTCTGAGAACTGAGGCGGAGCTGTTTTGGTGAGAATATGACGACAGCAGCAGAGATCTGGAGGTTTTACCCTCTAATGACCAAATATACATCTGAAACACAAAGTGGTTCACACACTGATGAGTGTCTGAACTGTCTTTGATTTCCTGGAGGTGGAGCATCAAGTTCCCACACTCCCACTTTGAACACATGTAGCAGCAGCTCTGTTCATGTTGATTAGAAAAGGTTTGTTATGAGGAGCTTTATGCAAAATTATCTACTACAGTTTCATTCATATGTTGTTTAGACGAATGTCAGAGCCCAGTGCAAACAGAGCTGTCCAACCCAACAGAGGGAAGAGGTGAGAGAACAGGAAGTGGAGAGCTGAGCAGAGACGAGCCTGTAGTGTGGTCTGAGGTTCAGTGTTGTGATCTGTGTGTTTGACAGAGAGCAGCCAGCAGCAAAAATAAAAACACTTTCACACCAACTCTCACTACAGTGAAAAACTGTTTCTGGTTCTTGGCAGAAGGGACATTTACTGGACACTGTGGGATTGATGTTAGAAACAAAGCTGTTGACAGCCAGCGCCCCCTGCTGGATCCTCCACTGCACATCACCTGATCTCTTGTCTAACATCAGCTGCTCCTCAATCAGAGCCTCCTCCAGAGGCCAAAACAGTGAAGATGCAGGTTCCAGTCTGTTCCATTTAAAAAGAGTCAATGTTCTAAAAAGTCTCTGATAAAATGGAGGCAAGTCTCACATTTAATTATAAAACTACAGTTCATTAAAAACAAGGATGCATCTAAACCTGAACCTCTCTCCTTAAATGCTGATGCTCATTATTTGTTTCCAGACCACATCATCGTTTCCTGTGAGGTAACGTTGGATAAAGTGTAATCTAAAAGCTGCTACTCTGCTGCCCAGGTAAAGTTCACTGATGAACCATGATGGACTGCACTTTCTGTAACAGACCAGCAGGGGGCTCCATACATGAACCTGTGCCAAAGAGTTGATGCTGCCAGATTATGAATGATCAGGACTCTTCCTCTGTTCATGTGAGGTAACAGCCACCTTCCACTAGTCTGTCTCTGTGTCTCCTCTCTCCTCCTCCCTCTGTGTTTTATCAGCAGAGGAGACTCTCTCAGGACAGACTCAGACTAAGTGACCCTCCTCCTAAATTACAACACTGCTCTCAACCAGTTTGTTCTGATCAGAATCAGAATCAGACTTTATTGCCAAGTAAGTTTGCACATATAAGGAATTTGTCTTGGTATATTGGTGCTAAAGGACAGTTATAGTAAAAAAAAAAAAAAAAGGAAAAAGCAAAAACTATATATACAAGGAACATAAATATATGCACAAGGAGCATGGGGGGTGGGGGGGCACTACATCTTGTTGAGGAGCCCAGTTTCAGAGGGGAAGAAACTGTTCCTGTTCTTGGGGAGTGTCCTGTGGAGTTTGTGACCAGGATGGGAGGGATTGGCCATGATCTTTCCTGCCCGCCTCAGGGTCCTGGAGGTGAACAGGTCCTGGAGAGAAGGCAGGTTACAGCCGATCACCTTCTCAGCAGACCAGATGACAGGCTGCAGTCTGCCTCTGTCCTTGGCAGTAGCAGCAGTGTACCAGATGGTGATGGAGGAGGTGAGGATGGACTCAATGATGGAGGTGTAGAAGTGCACCATCACTGTCCTTGGCAGGTTGAACTATGTCCTTGTCAGAGATGAGCCCAATTATGGTGGTGTCGTCGGCAAACTTCAGGAGTTTGACAGACTGGTGACTGGAGGTGCAGCTGTTGGTGTACAGGGTGAAGAGTAGAGGGGAGAGAACACAGCCTTGAGGGGAACCGGTGCTGATGGTTGGGAGAGAGTTGTCGTTGTGTTGGGGGAGGAGGGGGCCTCTAAGGTGTGCAGCTTTGGAGAGGCCCTGACCCCTGCTGTGCTGGGGGAGGGTGAGAGGCTGATGTTGGCCAGGTGTGAGTCGTTCGTGGAGTGGGGGGACTTTGGGCTTGCAGTTAGTGATCTGTCTGAGCCCTCTCCAGACAGAAGCAGAGTCTCCTGCTGAGAACTGGTGTTGTAATTTCTCAGAGTACAGGCGTTTAGCTTCTTTCACCGCCTTGCTGAACCTGTACTTTGACTCCCTCAACCTGACTCTGTCCCCACTCAGTGAACCAGGGTTTGTCGTTGTTGTAACTCACCCTGGTGCATGTTGGTATACAGCAGTCCTCACAGAAGCTGATGTATGAGGTCACAGCCTCTGTATACTCATCCAGACTGTTGGTGACAGTCCTGAATACATCCCAGTCTGTGCAGTCCAAGTACGCCTGGAGATCCTCCACAGCCCCACTGGTCCACTTCTTTGATGTCCTCACAACAGGTTTAGAGAGTTTTAATTTCTGCCTGTATGCAGGAATCAGGTGGACCATGACGTGGTCAGAGTGGCCCAGTGCAGGGTGGGGGGCGTGAAAAACGTTGCTTACTGTGGTGTAACAGTGATCCAGAATGCGCCGAATCTCGTCTAAAAGCAGTTGCTCCTCAATCAGAGCTGTTGACAGCCAGCGCCCCCTGCTGGATCCTCCACTGCACATCACCTGATCTCTCGTCTAACAGCAGTTGCTCCTCAATCAGAGCCTCCTCCAGAGGCCAAAACAGTGAAGATGCAGGTTCCAGTCTGTTCCATTTAAAAAGAGTCAATGTTCTAAAAAGTCTCTGATAAAATGGAGGCAAGTCTCACATTTAATTATAAAACTACAGTTCATTAAAAACAAGGATGCATCTAAACCTGAACCTCTGTCCTTAAAATGCTGCTCATTATTTGTTTCCAGACCACATCATCATTTCCTGTGAGGTAACGTTGGATAAAGTGTAATCTAAAAGCTGCTACTCTGCTGCCCAGGTAAAGTTCACTGATGAACCATGATGGACTGCACTTTCTGTAACAGACCAGCAGGGGGCTCCATACATTTGAACCTGAGAGCTGGTGGCAGAGTTCCAGAGCTGGGGAGCAGAGCAGCTGAAAGCTCTGCTCCCTGTGGTGCTGGGGCAGGCAGAGGGCACAATGAGGTGGATGGAGGAGGAAGATCTGAGGGAGCAGGATGGGTTGGTGATGTGAAGGAGGTCAGACAGATATGAAGGGACAAGGTTGTGGATGGAGGAGTTTGAATTCAATTCATTGTTGAACTGGGAGCCAGTGGAGTTGCTGTAGGATGGGGGTGATGTGATGGTATGAGGGGGTTGTGGAGGTTACAGAGGATCTTTTGAAGGAGGCCAAAGAGGAGAGAGTTGCAGTAATCAGTGCGGGAGGTGACGAGGCTGTGGACAAAGATGGAGGCAGCATGGGGGGTGAGGGAGGGGTGGAGTCGATTAATGTCGCGTAGATGGAAGTATGTGAACCAGGTGATGTTATGGTGGGATTAGAATTATAGTGTGCTGTCGAGGATGACACCCAGACTCTGGGGAGGAAACTGGGGAGCTGTCAGTTGTAAAATTGAATATAAAAACTTTATTTGCAAATGTTGTAATCATCAGCCATAACAAAGAGAAGATCTAGTCTCGAGAACAGAAACACAACAACACAAACACTGCATCATACATCAAGATCCAAACACTGTCATGAGAAAGGTTTGAAGCTAAAGCTCTCATTAAGGCCTGTGGGCTCCACAGTATTGAGCCTGTCAATCCAAAACATCACCTCCTCTGATGAGCTCGACTTTTTCAAGGCCAGTGAATCAACAACACATCCACTATTTCTGTATGTCTCATCATCTTCAGCATATTAACACAGGAATCTAATGTAATGTAACAGAAACAAACATTCAACAACCCAGACAAAAAGATGCAACAAGGAAACAAGAAGAAAATAACTGTTATAAGGGAACTAAACATTAGGATTGAAAGTCCATTATTTCACTCACAGTAGTTGTCTTTGTTGTCTTGGTTGGTTTGGAGGGAAAAGGGCCTGCAGGCCAAAGGAGGAGGGATTATACTTTAAACTCACAGTGTTTTCTTCCATCTGTGTTTTGTTCCCTGAAAAGACAAAAAGAGAAAAGAGTGTCGACTTTAGCTTCAACAGTAAAAATCCAGCTTTATTCAACTTTTTGTTTCAAACAGTTTCATGTGTGAATGTTGTCACCTTTACTTCTTGTCCACACGTTGACTGTAACAACAGATATTATGAGTGCTGCTAAACCTCCAGCTACAATGATGAGCCGCCACCACCACCAACCTGGAGAGAGAATTTAGAAGAGATAAAAATAGTCAACAGTAACAGTCGGTCTTTAGACTTTAAAAAAAAGGGGGGGGGAGAGGTTCAGTCTCTACCTTGTGGTTTTGTTGGTGCTGTAGTAGTAGTAGTAGTAGTAGTGGTAGTAGTAGTAGTAGTAGTGGTAGTAGTAGTAGTAGTAGTAGTAGTAGTAGTAGTAGTAGTAGTAGTTGTTGTTGTTGTTGTTGGATCTGAACAAATAAAAGTCAATAAACTGTTCAGTGAAAACATACTTCATGTTTAACATCTGCAACAAACACATGACAAACAATGGTTCAATATTCAAACTTCACATCTGTCAAATGAACAATGATGTGTGTAATTATACATGTCAGTTTGAAATGATTTAAACAGCTCATCATATTCTCACCTGTTTTCTCCTTTGAGGTCTGAAGGCTGAAGTTAAACACCTGAACTATTTTACTGTCAATATCTGTCACTTTACACTGCAATAATTTGTAATACTGATCAGTCAGGTGAGATGTTTTAATGTTCACAGAGGCTGAACAGTAATGATGTGATGTCTCCATTACTGTGAAATCATCCTTCAGCCACTCTACTGTGTATCTACAGTCTCCATATGTCAACACAGAGCAGGTCAAGATGATCTTATCATCGTCCTCATGTTCAGTCACTGTTGAAGATGGAGATATTGTGAGAGAAAGACAACAAGAGTAAAATGAACTTCATCACTGTAATCAGAATTATTGTAATGTTTCAGTATTTTGTTCTAACAAGACAGTTTGAGCTGAAAACATTATGATGGAAATACTCACTGGTAACAACAAACAGATCAATGTCTGTATCTGGACCTTGTTGTCGTCCTGATCTGTCAAACTGTCTGCAGGTGTAATAACCAACATCCTCAACTGTGACCTTCTTTATAACCAGAGAACAGTTCTCTGTGAGACTCAGTCTGTCTGATTTAGATTTGTCTTCATGAATCTTCCCAAGTTCAAACAGAGTTACTGTTGATCTGTTTCTTGAACCACTGAAGATCCAGGTAGTTCTGTCACATTGATCCTGATCATCTCTCACATTTTCACAAGGTAAAGTGACTTCATCTCCAACTCTGACAGTGAGGACTGAAGGGTTTTGTCCATTTGCTGCTGTTGACAAAGAGAGAAATATGAAAAATGAATTGAAATAAAAATCTGACTTAATGTGACAGTAATTTTAGATCCAATAGAAATTTACAAATGTGTCTCGTCCTTGGTTTCAAAGAGTCCATTAAACTCACTCACAGTCTAGACTGTCTGATTAAACAAGACAATCCATAATAAAGTACCATGAGTAATATTAATGCAGTTGTGTGATGTTGATTTAATGTGTGTTCCATGTGTCCTTACCTGTAAACTGAAGCACCAGGATCAGAAATAAAGACATTTGAATCCATGTGAATTCAGCCATCATGTTTCTCTGTCTCTCTCCTACTTTGTCAGTCTCTTGTTCTCAGACTCTCAACTGTCAAAGTCTGTGAGGTGGTTTATTCTTAAAGATGAATTCAGCCTCTACTTCCTGTGATGAGTGACGTGTCACTTCCTCATGGTGACTTCAGTCTGTGTTTGCTGTTTTTGTCAGGTATTAGCTTTTATCTCTTGTACATATTAAAATGTGTTTATGTTCAGTGCATTTCACTGACCATCTTATCTACAGTGATTTACAGTGAGGACAACAGTAGATCATTTCTTGATCAGGTTTATTCAGATTTCACAGCAGCCTGACAAAGATACTGTGAAACTGGAATGAACATGTTGGATGAAGAAGAGCTGGGAAATAAAGTAAAAGAGATTTTGTTTTGTTGTTTAAAAAAGAGAGAAACTTCAGGTCAAAATGTAAAATCAGCTGCTACACAGACTAAACTGCCTTAAACACACTATTTATTAATATCACCACCACTAATGCACAACACTGCACCGTGCAAACCAACAGGTTCACACTGTGTCCGGTTTCACAGTCTATTTGCAGCATGTTAAACCACATGTCCTGTTGTTCACAGTGAGAACAACAGCAGCAGAGCTCTGGAGGTGTTACCCTCTAATGATGACCTGATGAACACTGTCTATTTGTGCCATGTAGCACGTTAGACCACATGAAAAGAAGAAAAGGAGGGCTGTGGGAGCTGAATGTGTAAATAACTGTCTGCATTAATGCAGCTCTTCTTTTCTTTCCACAGTGTTTATCAGAAACAGACAGGATTCATGGTGTTTGACAGCTCACATGAACAGACAGGTGAAGAGTCAAACTCCTCGTCCTCCAGAATTTGCAAACCAAGAAGTTCACTCTGTGTCCGGTCTCATGATCTATTTGTGCCATCTTAAACCACATGCCTGTTTATTTGTCTATTTCTGTTCACAGTGAGAACAGCAGCAGCAGAGCTGTGGAGGTGTTACCCTCTAATGATGACCAGATGAATGTCAGAAACACAAGTTGTTAACACATTAGTGACTGTCTGACTGAACTATCTTTAATTTCCTGGAGGTGGAGCATCAGTCTCCCACACTTCTACTTTTGGACACCTGTAGTAGCAGCTCTGTTCATGTAGTTGTTACAGGGGCTTTTTGTGAAAGCATACACTTTGACTCTTCTGAATGAAGTCTGAGCGACTGCAGTTCTGTGCATTTTCTTGTCATTTTGGATTTATTCATATGTTGTTTAGACGAATGTCAGAGCCCAGTGCAAACAGAGCTGTCCAACCCAACAGAGGGAAGAGGTGAGGGAAGAGGAGAGAGAACAGGAAGTGGAGAGCTGAGCAGAGACGAGCCTGTAGTGTGGTCTGAGGTTCAGTGTTGTGATCTGTGTGTTTGACAGAGAGCAGCCAGCAGCAAAAATAAAAACACTTTCACACCAACTCTCACTACAGTGAAAAACTGTTTCTGGTTCTTGGCAGAAAGGACATTTACTGGACACTGTGGGATTGATGTTAGAAACAAAGCTGTTGACAGCCAGCGCCCCCTGCTGGATCCTCCACTGCACATCACCTGATCTCTTGTCTAACAGCAGCTGCTCCTCAATCAGAGCCTCCTCCAGAGGCCAAAACAGTGAAGATGCAGGTTCCAGTCTGTTCCATTTAAAAAGAGTCAATGTTCTAAAAAGTCTCTGATAAAATGGAGGCAAGTCTCACATTTAATTATAAAACTACAGTTCATTAAAAACAAGGATGCATCTAAACCTGAACCTCTGTCCTTAAAATGCTGCTCATTATTTGTTTCCAGACCACATCATCATTTCCTGTGAGGTAACGTTGGATAAAGTGTAATCTAAAAGCTGCTACTCTGCTGCCCAGGTAAAGTTCACTGATGAACCATGATGGACTGCACTTTCTGTAACAGACCAGCAGGGGGCTCCATACATTTGAACCTGTGCCAAAGAGTTGATGCTGCCAGATTATGAATGATCAGGACTATTCCTCTGTTCATGTGAGGTAACAGCCACCTTCCACTAGTCTGTCTCTGTGTCTCCTCTCTCCTCCTCCCTCTGTGTTTTATCAGCAGAGGAGACTCTCTCAGGACAGACTCAGACTAAGTGACCCTCCTCCTAAATTACAACACTGCTCTCAACCAGTTTGTTCTGATCAGAAACAGAATCAGACTTTATTGCCAAGTAAGTTTGGACATATAAGGAATTTGTCTTGGTATATTGGTGCTAAAGGACAGTTATAGTAAAAAAAAAAATAAAAAAAATAAAAAAAAGAGAGGAAAAAGCAAAAACTATATATACAAGGAACATAAATATATACAGAAGGAGCATGGGGGGGCTACATCTTGTTGAGGAGCCCAGTTGCAGAGGGAAAGAAATTGTTCTTGTGGCGTGAGGTCTTGATTTTGATGAACCTGCCAGAAGGGAGTGTCCTGTGGAGTTTGTGACCAGGATGGGGGGGATTGGCCATGATCTTTCCTGCCCGCCTCAGGGTCCTGGAGGTGTACAGGTCCTGGAGAGAAGGCAGGTTACAGCCGATCACCTTCTCAGCAGACCAGATGACAGGCTGCAGTCTGCCTCTGTCCTTGGCAGTAGCAGCAGTGTACCAGATGGTGATGGAGGAGGTGAGGATGGACTCAATGATGGAGGTGTAGAAGTGCACCATCACTGTCCTTGGCAGGTTGAACTATTTCAACTGCCACAGGAAGTACATCCTCTGCTGGGCCTTCTTGATCAGGGAGCTGATGTTTAGCTCCCACTTGAGGTCCTGGGTGATGATGGTCCCCAGGAAACGGAAGGACTCCACAGTTCTGACTGGGGAGTCACACAGGATGATGGGGGAGGGTGAAGCTGTGTTCTTCCCAAAGTTGACAACTATCTCCACTGCCTTCACAGCGTTGAGCTCCAGGTTGTTTTCACTGGACCACATGACCAGCTGGTCAATCTCCCTCCTGTAGGCGGACTCATCCTCACCAGAGATGAGTCCAATGATGGTGGTGTCGTCGGCAAACTTCAGGAGTTTGACAGACTGGTGACTGGAGGTGCAGCTGTTGGTGTACAGGGTGAAGAGTAGAGGGGAGAGAACACAGCCTTGAGGGGAACCGGTGCTGATGGTTGGGAGAGAGTTGTCGTTGTGTTGGGGGAGGAGGGGGCCTCTAAGGTGTGCAGATTTGGAGAGGCCCTGACCCCTGCTGTGCTGGGGGAGGGTGAGAGGCTGATGTTGGTCAGGTGTGAGTTGTTCGTGGAGTGGGGGGACTTTGGGCTTGCAGTTAATAATCTGTCTGAGTCCTCTCCAGACAGAAGCAGAGTCTCCTGCTGAGAACTGGTGTTATAGTTTCTCAGAGTACAGGCGTTTAGCTTCTTTCACCGCCTTGCTGAACCTGTACTTTGACTCCCTCAACCTGACTCTGTCCCCACTCAGTGAACCAGGGTTTGTCATTGTTGTAACTTACCCTGGTGCGTGTTGGTACACAGCAGTCCTCACAGAAGCTGATGTATGAGGTCACAGCCTCTGTATACTCATCCAGGCTGTTGGTGGCAGTCCTGAATACATCCCAGTCTGTGCAGTCCAAGCATGCCTGGAGATCCTCCACAGCCCCACTGGTCCACTTCTTTGATGTCCTCACAACAGGTTTAGAGAGTTTTAATTTCTGCCTGTATGCAGGAATCAGGTGGACCATGACGTGGTCAGAGTGGCCCAGTGCAGCGTGGGGGGCGGCGTGAAAAGTGTTGCTTACTGTGGTGTAACAGTGATCCAGAATGTGCCGAATCTCGTCTAAAAGCAGTTGCTCCACAGTCAGAGCTGTTGACAGCCAGCGCCCCCTGCTGGATCCTCCACTGCACATCACCTGATCTCTTGTTTAACAGCAGTTGCTCCTCAATCAGAGCCTCCTCCAGAGACCAAAACAGTGAAGATGCAGGTTCCAGTCTGTTCCATTTAAAAAGAGTCAATGTTCTAAAAAGTCTCTGATAAAATGGAGGCAAGTCTCACATTTAATTATAAAACTACAGTTCATTAAAAACAAGGATGCATCTAAACCTGAACCTCTGTCCTTAAAATGCTGCTCATTATTTGTTTCCAGACCACATCATCATTTCCTGTGAGGTAACGTTGGATAAAGTGTAATCTAAAAGCTGCTACTCTGCTGCCCAGGTAAAGTTCACTGATGAACCATGATGGACTGCACTTTCTGTAACAGACCAGCAGGGGGCTCCATACATTTGAACCTGAGAGCTGGTGGCAGAGTTCCAGAGCTGGGGAGCAGAGCAGCTGAAAGCTCTGCTCCCCGTGGTGCTGAGGCAGGCAGAGGGCACAATGAGGTGGATGGAGGAGGAAGATCTGAGGGAGCAGGATGGGTTGGTGATGTGAAGGAGGTCAGACAGATATGAAGGGGCAAGGTTGTGGATGGAGGAGTTTGAATTCAATTCATTGCTGAACTGGGAGCCAGTGGAGTTGCTGTAGGATGGGGGTGATGTGATGGTATGAGGGGGTTGTGGAGGTTACAGAGGATCTTTTGAAGGAGGCCAAAGAGGAGAGAGTTGCAGTAATCAGTGCGGGAGGTGACGAGGCTGTGGACAAAGATGGAGGCAGCATGGGGGGTGAGGGAGGGGTGGAGTCGATTAATGTCGCATAGATGGAAGTATGTGAACCAGGTGATGTTATTGTGGGATTAGAATTATAGTGTGCTGTCGAGGATGACACCCAGACTCTGGGGAGGAAACTGGGGAGCTGTCAGTTGTAAAATTGAATATAAAAACTTTATTTGCAAATGTTGTCATCATCAGCCATAACAAAGAGAAGATTATTACAGATTTCATTAAGACTCAAAGTCTGTTAAAGCCAAATACATACACATACAACACACATAAGGACACACATGTTAACACCAGTGCTTAACTAAGTCAACTGCAATGTTCTCCTCTGTACACTGAGTGTCACTGTTGCAGCTTCTACTCACAGCTAAACTTTGCATCTGGAATTTAAAGAAGTTCAATAAGACATGAATTTCCAAGTAAAAAAACAAGAACTCTGACAAAGTACAATCTAGTGTAGAGAACAGAAACACAACAACACAAACACTGCATCATACATCAAGATCCAAACACTGTCATGAGAAAGGTTTGAAACTAAAGCTCTCATTAAGGCCTGTGGGCTCCACAGTATTGAGCCTGTCAATCCAAAACATCACCTCCTCTGATGAGCTCGACTTTTTCAAGGCCAGTGAATCAACAACACATCCACTATTTCTGTATGTCTCATCATCTTCAGCATATTAACACAGGAATCTAATGTAATGTAACAGAAACAAACATTCAACAACCCAGACAAAAAGATGCAACAAGGAAACAAGAAGAAAATAACTGTTATAAGGGAACTAAACATTAGGATTGAAAGTCCATTATTTCACTCACAGTAGTTGTCTTTGTTGTCTTGGTTGGTTTGGAGGGAAAAGGGCCTGCAGGCCAAAGGAGGAGGGGTTATAGAACTTCCTGGGTGTGGTTAATAGGCTGACAGGTGATTTCAGGGAAGGCTGGGTATCTAAACTTGTGATTTAACACATTGAATCGTCCAAATTTCCAGCTGTGATGATTGTTGTGTGATCAGAAATACAGACTTTAGGAGCTGTGTTGATCTGAGATGATATTTAACAGCAGTGGACTCATTTCTGTGGTGAGTTGATGTTGATCAGTGTCTGACAGAAGCAGAAGGGTCTCCAACGTTTTCATAGTTGACTGGACCATCATCTTCATCTTCATCATTATTCACCTGTGAAAACAACACAGTGTCGACTTCAGCTTCAACAGGAAAAATCCAGCTTTATTCAACTTTTTGTTTCAAACAGTTTCATGTGTGAATGTTGTCACCTTTACTTCTTGTCCACACGTTGACTGTAACAACAGATATTATGAGTGCTGCTAAACCTCCAGCTACAATGATGAGCCGCCACCACCACCAACCTGGAGAGAGAATTTAGAAGAGATAAAAATAGTCAACAGTAACAGTCGGTCTTTAGACTTTAAAAAAAGGGGGGGGGGGGGGAGAGGTTCAGTCTCTACCTTGTGGTTTTGTTGGTGCTGTAGTAGTAGTAGTAGTAGTAGTGGTAGTAGTAGTAGTAGTAGTGGTAGTAGTAGTAGTAGTAGTTGTTGTTGTTGTTGTTGGATCTGAACAAATAAAAGTCAATAAACTGTTCAGTGAAAACATACTTCATGTTTAACATCTGCAACAAACACATGACAAACAATGGTTCAATATTCAAACTTCACATCTGTCAAATGAACAATGATGTGTGTAATTATACATGTCAGTTTGAAATGATTTAAACAGCTCATCATATTCTCACCTGTTTTCTCCTTTGAGGTCTGAAGGCTGAAGTTAAACACCTGAACTATTTTACTGTCAATATCTGTTACTTTACACTGCAATAATTTGTAATACTGATCAGTCAGGTGAGATGTTTTAATGTTCACAGAGGCTGAACAGTAATGATGTGATGTCTCCATTACTGTGAAATCATCCTTCAGCCACTCTACTGTGTATCTACAGTCTATATATGTCAACACAGAGCAGGTCAAGATGATCTTATCATCGTCCTCATGTTCAGTCACTGGTGAAGATGGAGATATTGTGAGAGAAAGACAACAAGAGTAAAATGAACTTCATCACTGTAATCAGAATTATTGTAATGTTTCAGTATTTTGTTCTAACAAGACAGTTTGAGCTGAAAACATTATGATGGAAATACTCACTGGAAACAACAAACAGATCAATGTCTGTATCTGGACCTTGTTGTCGTCCTGATCTGTCAAAGTGTCTGCAGGTGTAATAACCAGCATCCTCAACTGTGACCTTCTTTATAACCAGAGAACTGTTCTCTGTGAGACTCAGTCTGTCTGATTTAGATTTGTCTTCATGAATCTTCCCAAGTTCAAACAGAGTTACTGATGATGTTCTACTTGAACCAGTGAAGATCCAGGTAGAACTGTCACATTGATCCTGATCATCTCTCACATTTTCACAAGGTAAAGTGACGTCATCTCCAACTCTGACAAAGACATTTTGTCCATTTGCTGCTGTTGACAAAGAGAGAAATATGAAAAATGAATTGAAATAAAAATCTGACTTAATGTGACAGTAATTTTAGATCCAATAGAAATTTACAAATGTGTCTCGTCCTTGGTTTCAAAGAGTCCATTAAACTCACTCACAGTCTAGACTGTCTGATTAAACAAGACAATCCATAATAAAGTACCATGAGTAATATTAATGCAGTTGTGTGATGTTGATTTAATGTGTGTTCCATGTGTCCTTACCTGTAAACTGAAGCACCAGGATCAGAAATAAAGACATTTGAATCCATGTGAATTCAGCCATCATGTTTCTCTGTCTCTCTCCTACTTTGTCAGTCTCTTGTTCTCAGACTCTCAACTGTCAAAGTCTGTGAGGTGGTTTATTCTTAAAGATGAATTCAGCCTCTACTTCCTGTGATGAGTGACATGTCACTTCCTCATGGTGACTTCAGTCTGTGTTTGCTGTTTTTGTCAGGTATTAGCTTTTATCTCTTGTACATATTAAAATGTGTTTATGTTCGGTGCATTTCACTGACCATCTTATCTACAGTGATTTACAGTGAGGACAACAGTAGATCATTTCTTGATCAGGTTTATTCAGATCTCACAGCAGCCTGACAAAGATACTGTGAAACTGGAATGAACATGTTGGATGAAGAAGAGCTGGGAAATAAAGTAAAAGAGATTTTGTTTTGTTGTTTAAAAAAGAGAGAAACTTCAGGTCAAAATGTAAAATCAGCTGCTACACAGACTAAACTGCCTTAAACACACTATTTATTAATATCACCACCACTAATGCACAACACTGCACCGTGCAAACCAACAGGTTCACACTGTGTCTGGTCTCACGGTCTATTTGCAGCATGTTAAACCACATGTCCTGTTGTTCACAGTGAGAACAACAGCAGCAGAGCTGTGGAGGTGTTACCCTCTAATGATGACCTGATGAACATCAGAAAAACAAGTGGTTAACACGTTGGTGAACGTCTGACTGAACTATCTTTAAATTCCAAGCATCAGGTTCCCACACTTCTATTTTTGAACACCTGTAGTAGCAGGTCAGTTCATGTTGATGTGTTAAATGATTTGTTACAAGATGCTTTTTTGCAGAATCAAACACTGATCAGCCACAACATTAAAAACCACTGAAGGTGAAGTAAATAACATAGATCACCTCTTTACAATACAATGTTCTGGTGGGATAAAGTGATCCTTTTGCATGTGTCATTATCAAAGAACACGACAAAGAGCCAAAGGCATCAACCTCCAAACTTCCCAGATCCCAATCCAAATCTGTGAGATGTGCCTGAACAAAGCAGATCAATGGAGGCCCCATGGCTGATGAGATTCAGCCACAACATGAACAGAGTAAAGAGAAAGGTGTTATCAAGACAACGACCTGATTGAACACAGGTGATCAGCAGACTGATCCCAAAAGGCCTGTGTCCTCCCAAACAGCCACAAGGGCCAAGTAAAAGAACAAGAACTCTGACAAAGTACAATCTAGTCTAGAGAACAGCAACACAACAACACAAACACTGCATCATACATCAAGATCCAAACACTGTCATGAGAAAGGTTTGAAACTAAAGCTCTCATTAAGGCCTGTGGGCTCCACAGTATTGAGCCTGTCAATCCAAAACATCACCTCCTCTGATGAGCTTGACTTTTTCAAGGCCAGTGAAACAAAGTTAAAATAAACTGATGAGACATGTTGGTGGTTCAGTGGTCAGTGAGGTCTTAGTTCCTGTTCTGCACCTTTACTTTGCATTGAATGAGTAATGGGAAATGTTTAGGTGTGAATGTGGACACAGCAGCAGAGGTCTGGTGGTTTGTTCTGATGATTAAAACTTTACATTTGGAAAACCTACAGCGCTGACAGAAACAGTGAAAAGACAAACAGGTAATTGTGGTGAAATGATCACCTGATTCCAAAGAAGAAATTTACCAGTAGAATTAGATTTTTCCTGAAAATCAGTTGAGGCTACAAAAAGGTTTGACTCAACCTTGTTAAAAACCTGCAGGCCTGCAGACAGTGCTGTCTCTTTACCTTCAGTGAGCAGTTACGTCTGTGGTGACGTGAGCTTGTGGTTTGGTTGGTCTGTCTATTAGTTCCCATTAAAGAGGTCAAAACTCCAGCAACACTTGTAGTTTATAGAACAACTTTATTGTCAGACCAGCATGTTCCAGCTTGTGTCCTTCATCAAAGTCATTCTAATAACATACTACAGATAACATTTGGATAAGGAAGCTGTAAAGTAGAAAAATTCAAAAACAACCAATCACATGCATCCACATACACATCAGCCAATGGGGCTCTTATAAGGATGGGTTGGGTTTATGGTCACGTGACTTCAGACCAATCGTTGTAAGGCCTTCATTAGTTACCACAAACCAATACACAGAAAAACACTTAAAACATTATAAACAAAAATATGATTCATACTTAAAATATGTTAAACCATTCTGTAAATAATTTACAATAAATCAGAGAAAATGTGGACATGAGTAAAATATTTCATGAACAGATTTAAAAATCCTCATTGTGCCAATGTGGGGACACAGTATGAAGAGTACAGTTTATATCATGTCTGTTCCCCTTTTTCACACTGTTCACCTCTAGATGGCGTCTCAACTCTCTCAATGACTTCATGTCTCATACAGCTGATACTGTTAAACATTGAATAAGATTCAGACCCTGTGTCCACTGTAATGGACATCAGTTATCAGCCAAGTAGCATGTTATATGTTTGGTTACTTGATGGTAGCATAGAGGTTGCTGAGATCAATGGAGGCTCCAGCAGAAGAGGAGGAGGCTTTCACAGTGCTGTAGGTCACTGCACCACCTTCACCATCATCAGCCTGAACCTGGGAGGAAACAGTACAACACATAAACTTAACACAACATCAGCTGACAGGAGTTCAGGAAGTCCTGATGTTTCTGACATCTAACAACTGAAATGTTCACTTTTCTGCAGCTTTTATCTGCTGATCAGATGATGAAATATCCTGTGAAGTTGACATGTTGGTCTGATGGTGGTGCTGCTGTGTAGTGAGGGCTTCACAAATAACAAAAAACAAAAAATCAAATCATCAGGTATAACCAATCAGACAGCTTACCCGAGCTTTACTCTTGGTCTTCTTGGTGTAGCTGATGGAGGCGTAGGAAACACCATGTTCAGGATCAGTCTACACAGTGAAGACAACATAATAACTGTGAATTAATACTGAACTAATAATTTAATTTCATTCACATCAAATCCAGTTGAATCTGTTCTTTGTTCTTCTTCTCTGTTGAAGGACAAAGTTAGATTCAAGAGTCTCTGCAGGGTTTAAGCTCAGTCCCTGTAGAAATACAGTTTAGTAACATTCAGTCATTGTGTTTCCTGAAAGCACATCACAGTGAACACAACACAAGCAACATCTGAGTACGACGTAAAGATAATGTGATGAATGAGATGGTGAAACATCTTCAGCATCTTATACTCCCAACAATTAACTGACCCTCTCTTCTGCAAACACTGACTGTTTTTCTACAGTGAAATCACTCATGTTTCTTATTTCATCGATTCTTTCAGGTGTAAAACTGCACAGTTAATTTAATAATGAGAAACAAAGACCACAAACAGCACTTCCATTTCTAAAACCATAACTGTATTAACATGTGATCATTCAGATTTAAAACTCACCATGTTTCCATCCGTCTGTCTTTGGTTCCCTGAAAAGAAAAAAGAGTTGAGTTTAGCTTTTACAGTGAAAGTTTATTTTTCATCTAAATGTTTCACCTGCTAATGTTCTCACCTCTAGTTTTCTTCCATCTGATGAGCACAACAACAGATATTATGAGTGCTGCTAAACCTCCAGCTACAACGATGAGCCACCACCACCACCGACCTGGAGAGAGAATTTAGAAGAGATAAAAATAGTCAGTGGTGTTGAGATGATGAGCTGTTTATGATCATGTTCATTTACTGTCTCTGTATCTGTAATATTTTAACTGACAAACATCAAATGTCTGTTATTATCAGTCAGAAATGTTTTTCCTGTATCAGACATATCTCCTCCCACAGAGAGAGAGAGAGAGAGAGAGAGAGAGAGAGAGAGATTTTTTTTTTTGATTTTTTAACAGTACTTTATTTACATTTGGTTTAAAAATCACACAGACAGTTTTACGATCAACAAATCAGTTGAGGAAAGGTGTAAATATTAGCTCTGTGCCGGTCACTCTGCACAGCAGCTCCTCATGAGCCCATTGCTATTCAAACACATCTATATTCCCTGTGATCCTGTGGAAGCTGAACTCCAGCCTCAGTCTGGCCTTCACGTTGAGCTTCCACAGGGTCACAGCGTCAGTAATCGGCCCACCCTGTAGTTTGTCTCTACGAGTCAGGTAGATTGACATTTTTGCTTCACCAATTAAAAAGTTCAGGAGTTGACACTTTGCTTTTTCTGTTTTCTTAAAACCAACTCCACAAATGAAAACAGGGGCAGTAAAAACAACACCAAACAGGTTAAAAACACAAGTTAAAACGTTAAAAATCTCTGCCAGTCTCCTGCACTCAGTAAAAACATGAAAGATGTTTTCAGTCAATCCACAGAATGGGCACTCATTCACAACACTGGGATTAATAACAGATAAAAAGGCATTGGTTGCGATAGCACCATGTAAAATCCTCCACTGGAGATCTCCGGTTCTCTTTTTCACAGGAGGTTTATAGAGTGTTCTCCACTGTGGGCTCAGGCCGCCCAGCCTCTCAGTCCACACACACTCTGCTCTGTCACACAGCCGTGTTTTGAAAATAGTTTTTACACAACTTGTGTACAGAGTTTTTTTGTCAGCCTTGTGCAAGCTTAGTGTTTTTTTGTCAGTGTGCTTCAGTAGGGGGCCGCTGAGCTCTATGAACCCAGGGCACAGGTGGATCTCTGGGTACGGGTCTGTGGGGTCAGGCTCAGCTTCTCCCCTGCTGTGTTTAAGGAGCAGGACTCTCTCCTTCTCCGTCAGCCTCTTCTTCCAGAGCTCCAGGCTCCTCTGCGTCAGACGGACAGAGCGCAGTCCCAGCACAGAGCTCAGAGCTGGGCTGTCCATGAGCGCCGGTCCTGCTGCTTCTACCAGCTGCTCCAGGCAGAACATTTTTGAGCTGCACAGTGCCCCCATCAGCCCAGGCACGGTGCTGCAGCACACGTCCAGTTTGGCACCACAGATTAAAGGCTCCTTCAACAACCAGTACAGAGAGTTACACTTCTCACTTCTTCTACATTTAAACAGCGCCCAGGATTTAAAAACACCCTGATAAATAGGAGGCAACCCGCCTAACTTTAAAAACTTAGAATCAGTTAAAAACAGAGCAGCATCCAGCCCCAGGTTATTAACACGCCTGAGTATGCAGCTGGCCACGTCTCTCCACACCAGATCCTCAGGTCCAGTCAGGTATCTCTGAATAAACTGGAGCCTGAAGGTGGCGGCCCTGCTGGCCAGGTGGACCAGGCCCTGGCCTCCCCCATCTCTGGATAAAAACAACACTGATTGTGGAACCCAATGTAATTTATCCCAGAAAAAATCAACCATCTTTGCTTGGATCTGGGCAATAAGACCTGATGGAGGGTCCAGACAGGCTAACCGGTGCCACAACAGAGAAGCCACCAGGTTATTCAAAATAAGGACCCTCCCTCTAAAGGACATCTGTGTGTGGATCCACCTCCACTTAGCCAGTTTATTATCCACTTTATCTATAATGTTTTCCCAGTTTTTCTTTTCAATGTCGCTGTTTCCTATATAAACACCAAGATATTTTAAACCCCCCCTTTTCCATGTGAGGCTCTGAGGGAGAACAGGGAGGCCCTCACGCCACTCACCAACAGCAAGGGCTTCACTCTTCCTCCAGTTCACCCTCGCAGCCGACACAACAGAAAACTTCTCAATCACAGAGTTTAAAACACACACGTCTTGTTGATCTTTAGTAAAAACAACGACATCGTCAGCGTAAGCAGATAAAACCACACTGCTGTTAAAACCAGGTAAAATCAGGCCTCGAACAGATGACCTTATCTTTTGTAGGAGGGGTTCCAGGGAGAGTGCATAGAGCATCCCAGACAGAGCACAGCCCTGCCGGACGCCTCTATGCACTCTAAAAGGAGCACACAGACCACCATTAAACTTCAGCACACTCTCAATGTCACTGTACAACACCTTGATCTTGGCTATGAGACCAGCGCTGAACCCAAACCTCTCCATGACCTTCCAGAGGAAGCCGTGTTCAACGCGGTCAAAAGCCTTTTCTTGATCTAATGAGATCAGTCCAGTGTTTATGCCTAATGAACTGGAGACCTCCAAAACATCCCGAATGAGGTAGATATTATCTACCATGGACCTGCCGGGCACACAGTACGTCTGGTCCCGGTGGAGAATCTGCTCCATGGTTCCTCTCAGCCGATTGGCCAGAGCTTTGGACAGTATTTTGTAGTCGGTGCAGAGGAGAGAGACAGGACGCCAGTTCCTTGCCTTTCTTGGGCAGGAGGGTGATGATGGCTCTGCGACATGACAGAGGCAGTGACCCTGACACCAGGCTCTCATTAAAGACATCTAAAATGTCATGAGCCAAGATGTCCCAGAAGGCTTTGTAGAATTCCACAGTGAGGCCGTCGATGCCTGGAGCCTTTCGCCCCTGCATACTCTGCAGTGCAGCGTACAGCTCAGGTAGAGTCAGTGGGCTGTCGAGCTGTGAGTTAGCCTCACTGGACACTTGAGGAAGTCCACCACAGACCTCCTCCATCAGTTCCTCATTTCCCTTAAACTCACTTTTAAACAAAGAGGTATAAAAGTCAACAGCCCTTCTCCTTATCAGGCCTGGCTCTGTCAGCTCTTGTCCCGTCTCAGAGAGTAGAGAGTGGATCTGTCTCCTCTGCCCTTGTCTCTTCTCTAGTCCAAAGAAGAAACTCGATGGAGCATCCATCTCTGTGATGTTCTGAACCCGGGACCGGACCAGCGCACCCTGTACTTTAGTGTCCAGCAGGTTGGCTAATGCCATCTTTTTAGTCTTGAGGATTTCAATATATCCTCGATTTCCTGTGGAGTCACCCACACACTCGAGATCCACAATATCAGTCTCCAGATCTCTGATAGATCTGGTGATGTCTCGTGTGACATTGAGCGTGTGCTGCTGACATAAAAGTTTAATTTGAACCTTTCCATGGTCCCACCACTGCCTCAGACTGACAAACTCCTTTTTCTTCTGTCTAAAATCATTCCAAAACCAGCTTAAAGCCTCTTTGAAAGATTTGTCGACAGTTAAAACAGAGTTAAAATGCCAATAGGCGCTTTTATGTAAAATGTTTCTGATAAAAACGTTACATAAAACCAAAGAATGATCTGTAAAACCAACTGGTAAAATCCTACACGTTTTAACAGCACTGACTCTGTGCTTAAGAACATAAAACCGATCCAGTCTGGCCAAAGAGATGGTGTTTTCTCTAACGTGGGACCATGTGTACTGTCTGCAGCCTGTGTGCATCCTTCTCCACACGTCCACCAGGCCATGAGACGAGACCAGCTGCCTCAAGGCATGCTGGGATACTGGATGAGGCTCTGCATGGTTTCGATCTAAAAAACCATTTTCAGTGCAGTTAAAATCCCTGCCCACGAATAAATAATCCTCCGAGCTACAGCTGTTTAAAACCTCATTCACTTTTTCAAAGAAGTGCTTCCTCTCTGTACCACTGTTTGGAGCATAGATGTTGATAAAAACCACATTAAAATGATCAAAATGAGCTTTGGCTAAAAGGCACCTCCCCTCCACAACAGGCCTGACCTCCAGAGAGGTTGGAGTAAAACCTCCAGAGAACAGGAAGCCCACTCCACCACTAAGGGTGGTGTTATGGCTTAAAATCACTTCTCCTTCCCATTCTCTGCTCCAGTCGGCCTCATTCCCAACATCACTGTGTGTTTCTTGTAAAAACAGGACATCAATGTGTTTCATTTTAGCCATTTCAAACACTACTGCTCTCTTCCGTGATTCTCTGGCACCATTAACATTCAGACTGCCTACTTTAAAAACATCCATAATGATGAAGATGTTAAGAACAAGACTAAAAACAATCAAAGAAATAAATAGAAATAAAATCTGTTCTTTCATCATCATTAAGAGACGAGTTGTTTTCTGACTTTAATGATCAGTTTTTTCAGTGTGAATATTTCCTGGTCTGTCAGCTCTGACTCAGCTCTGTGTTTGATGATATATCTGGCTGACTTATAGAAACCCTGCATGTCAGGGAAGTACTGCTCTAACATAAGATTCCTCATCCCTTTGGTCTGCTGCAGAAAGGACTTGAGTGTATTTGCAGGATAGACCTGAGCAGCAGCCTGCTGAGTGTGAGACAGGTCACTGCTGTCAGACACACAGCCTTCAGTGTCACTGCTGTCAGACAGAGCTGCTCTGTTCTCTGCAGCACTCGCTTTACCTGCCAGACGTCCGGCTTTACCCCCGACCTCCACGCTCACCATGTTTCTCCTCTTACTGCGCTGTTTAAGAGGAGCAGACTTCCCCCCAGCCTCACAGGCCTCCATCTCCTCAGCCTCAGCCCCTGTGTTCTCCTCACACAGCTCACCTGTTACTTTACCTGCCTCACATGACTCACCTGTCACCTCACCTACCTCTCCTTTCTTACCTGCTTCACCCTGGTCACCAGCGACCTCAACTCCTTCACACAGCTCATCTGTTACTTTACTAACCTCACCCAACTCACCTACAGCCTCACCTGCCTCTTCCACCTCACCTGGTTCACCCACCTCCCCAAGTTCACCTGCCCTTTGGTTTTTCATGCCCACTTCACCAGGAACCTTACCTGCCTCTCTCCCTACACCTGTTTCACCCACAGCCTTCACCAAATCACCAGCCACTTCATCTGAAGTATCACCTCTCACCCTAGCCTTACCTGTCACCTCACCTTTACCAGTCACCTCACCCGTTTCACCTCCCACCTCCTCCTCACCACTCACCTCAGTGCTCTTTTCAACCTGGCTCTGCATCTCTGTAGCCTGTTGTTTCTCTGCAGCTCCTGCATCTTTCCCTCGCACCGCGGCAGCGGTCACCGCAGCCGCACGCCTCGCCGCCGGAACGGGTCGGCCAACGGCAGCGGCAGCGGCCACCGCCCGCCCCGCCGCCGGAGCGGACGGTCCAGCGGCAGCAGCGGCGCCAGCCGCGCTCGGGGGGACAGGGGGGAAGCGCGGTTAGGACAGGCCTTGATTAAATGTCCCTCTTCACCACATCCAAAGCATTTTACAGAGGATGATGTTGCAAACAAAATGTAATCAAAGTCGTCCACACGGACTCGGAAGCGGTAATCAAACTCTTCATTCTTGTTGTTAAGCAGCATGAAGAGCTGCCTGCGGTGAGACACCACGTGTCTCAGCAGGGGAGACTTACAGCCCGATAGCACTTTCCTTATCGGGGACACCACCTTCCCAT
Organism: Lates calcarifer; assembly: GCF_001640805.2. Lineage (NCBI taxonomy): Eukaryota > Metazoa > Chordata > Actinopteri > Centropomidae > Lates > Lates calcarifer. The sequence goes on along the minus strand of NC_066839.1, from coordinate 3,081,872 downwards.
GTCTCGATAGTTCTTTGATCAGGAACTCATCACTTATAAAAGGTGGCACGTTTGACAAAGTGATTTTTGTGGCCGGCTGTGTCAGTGGGATCACCGGCTCAAACATCCCATTCACCGTGATGCCCGTCTCCACCAACCTGTTCACCTGTTCCACCTTTTCCAGGAACAGAACCACCGCACTGTTCATACGAGCAGCGGACTTCACAGAGCCGTGCCCGATTATTTCCCCCACAGCCAGTGCTACCTCCTCCACACTGCACGGAGAGCCAGCTCCGGTTTTAATACCGTGCTTCCTGTCAGCCTGGAGAAGGCGCTGCTGGACGCCATGCTCAGCTCCTCAGAGCGAGGCTGACAAACAAAGAACAAACAAACAAACACTAAACTAACTGAGAGAAACCAACAAAAACGAAATTAAACTAGAACACCTACATTCATAAACACGCACCACCGAAAATAATACAGAAAAATGAAACAGAAAGAGAGAAAATACTCAATTTCATCCAACTCCTCCGCTCACACTCCAAAACACACTCAGAGAGAGAGAGAGAGAGAGAGAGAGAGAGAGAGAGAGAGAGAGAGAGAGAGAGAGAGAGAGAGACATTACCTTGTGGTTGTGGATTGTTGTTTGCAGATGTTGTGTAGTTTTTTCCTCCTGATGTCCCTGGTTTGATTGTTGTTCTCACTCCACTTCCATCCTCACCTGAACAAATACAATGTGAACAGTGAGAAAACACCTCATGTTAAAATGTGACAAAGTAAACTTCAAATCCCTGAAATAAAGAAAAGTTCTGTGTGATTTTATTCACAAGGTTGAAATGATTCAAACAGCTCATCATATTCTCACCTGTTTTCTCACCTGAGCTCTGAGAGCTGAAGTTAAACTGCTGCACTTTTCCAGAGTCAATATCTGTCACTTTACACTTCAATAACTCATCATAGTTTATGATAAAGAGACATAAAGCTGATAATACTGTGAAGAGGATTACAACTGTTTAACAAAGCCACTGATGGAGTGAATGAGAGAATATCTCCACCCACAGCCGAGAGAGAGAGAGAGAGAGAGAGAGAGAGAGAGAGAGAGAGAGAGAGAGAGAGAGAGAGAGAGAGAGAGAGAGAGAGAGAGAGAGGTTCAGTCTCTACCTTGTGGTTTTGTTGGGTTAACGTTTGTGGAGGTTTTTTTATTTGTCCCTTCTGATGTTCTCTCTCTCATGGTTGCTGTTGTTGTTGTTGCTGTAGTAGTAGCAGTAGTAGTAGCAGCAGTAGTAGTAGTAGTAGTAGCAGCAGTAGTAGTAGTAGTAGCAGTAGTAGTAGTAGTAGTAGTTGTAGTAGCAGTAGTTGTTGTTGTTGTTATTGGATCATCTGAACAAATAAAAGTTAATAAACTGTTCAGTGAAAACATACTTCATGTTTAACATCTGCAACAAACACATGACAAACAATGGTTCAATATTCAAACTTCACATCTGTCAAATGAACAATGATGTGTGTAATTATACATGTCAGTTTGAAATGATTTAAACAGCTCATCATATTCTCACCTGTTTTCTCCTTTGAGGTCTGAAGGCTGAAGATAAAATGCTCTGCTTTTCCAGTGTCTGTATCTGTCACTTTACACTTTAATGCATTGTAATTCTGAATCTCATTCAGGTGAGATGTTTTAATGTTCACAGAGGCTGAACAGGAATGATGTGATGTCTCCATTACTGTGAAATCATCCTTCAGCCACTCTACTGTGTATTTACAGCCTCCATATGGAAACACAGAGCAGGTCAAGTTGATCTTATCATCGTCCTCATGTTCAGTCACTGGTGAAGATGGAGATATTGTGAGAGAAAGACAACAAGAGTAAAATGAACTTCATCACTGTAATCAGAATTATTGTAATGTTTCAGTATTTTGTTCTAACAAGACAGTTTGAGCTGAAAACATTATGATGGAAATACTCACTGGTAACAACAGACAGAACAACCTGAGCATCTGGACCTTGTTGTCCTGATCTGTCAAACTGTCTGCAGGTGTAATAACCAGCATCCTCAACTGTGACCTTCTTTATAACCAGAGAACAGTTCTCTGTGACACTCAGTCTGTCTGATTTAGATTTGGCTGCTCTGTGAATCTTCCCAAGTTCAAACAGAGTTACTGTTGATCTGCTTCTTGAATCAGTGAAGATCCAGGTAGAACTGTCACATTGATCCTGATCATCTCTCACATTTTCACAATGTAAAGTGACTTCATCTCCAACTCTGACAGTGAAGACTGAAGGGTTTTGTCCATTTGCTGCTGTTGACAAAGAGAGAAATATGAAAAATGAATTGAAATAAAAATCTGACTTAATGTGACAGTAATTTTAGATCCAATAGAAATTTACAAATGTGTCTCGTCCTTGGTTTCAAAGAGTCCATTAAACTCACTCACAGTCTAGACTGTCTGATTAAACAAGACAATCCATAATAAAGTACCATGAGTAATATTAATGCAGTTGTGTGATGTTGATTTAATGTGTGTTCCATGTGTCCTTACCTGTAAACTGAAGCACCAGGATCAGAAATAAAGACATTTGAATCCATGTGAATTCAGCCATCATGTTTCTCTGTCTCTCTCCTACTTTGTCAGTCTCTTGTTCTCAGACTCTCAACTGTCAAAGTCTGTGAGGTGGTTTATTCTTAAAGATGAATTCAGCCTCTACTTCCTGTGATGAGTGACGTGTCACTTCCTCATGGTGACTTCAGTCTGTGTTTGCTGTTTTTGTCAGGTATTAGCTTGTCATCTCTTGTACATATTAAAAACATAAAAAAACCCTCTTCAGGTCAAAATGTAAAATCAGCTGCTACACAGACTAAACTGCCTTAAACACTATTTATTAATATCACCACCACTAATGCACAACACTGCACTGTGCAAATCAACAGGTTCACACTGTGTCTGGTCTCACGGTCTATTTGCAGCATGTTAAACCACAGGTCCTGTTGTTCACAGTGAGAACAACAGCAGCAGAGCTCTGGAGGTGTTACCCTCTAATGATTACCTGATGAACACTGTCTATTTGTGCCATGTAGCACGTTAGACCACATGAAAAGAAGAAAAGGAGGGCTGTGGGAGCTGAATGTGTAAATAACTGTCTGCATTAATGCAGCTCTTCTTTTCTTTCCACAGTGTTTATCAGAAACAGACAGGATTCATGGTGTTTGACAGCTCACATGAACAGACAGGTGAAGAGTCAAACTCCTCGTCCTCCAGAATCTGACTCTTGATGTTCATGGTGCAACATGGTGATACTGTAGCAGCTGGAAAGATCACAGATAAGATGATATTTTACTGGTCTGAGGCATTGTGTGGTTGTTTAGAAATGGTTTGTTATGAGGAACTATCTACTGCAGTTCTGTGCATTTTCTTGTCATTTTGGATTTATTCATATGTTGTTTAGACGAATGTCAGAGCCCAGTGCAAACAGAGCTGTCCAACCCAACAGAGGGAAGAGGTGAGAGAACAGGAAGTGGAGAGCTGAGCAGAGACGAGCCTGTAGTGTGGTCTGAGGTTCAGTGTTGTGATCTGTGTGTCTGACAGAGAGAGAGAGAGAGAGAGAGAGAGAGCAGCTCCTCACCTCAAACACCTTCTACCTGATTCTTCCTGCTTTTAGAAACAGACAGTTTGGCCTGTCCCACCACAAAGTTTAACAGCTCACACTTCTTTACATTCATTTTGTTGCAGCCAGCAGCAAAAATAAAAACACTTTCACACCAACTCTCACTACAGTGAAAAACTGTTTCTGGTTCTTGGCAGAAAGGACATTTACTGGACACTGTGGGATTGATGTTAGAAACAAAGCTGTTGACAGCCAGCGCCCCCTGCTGGATCCTCCACTGCACATCACCTGATCTCTTGTTTAACATCAGTTGCTCCTTAATCAGAGCCTCCTCCAGAGGCCAAAACAGTGAAGATGCAGGTTCCAGTCTGTTCCATTTAAAAAGAGTCAATGTTCTAAAAAGTCTCTGATAAAATGGAGGCAAGTCTCACATTTAATTATAAAACTACAGTTCATTAAAAACAAGGATGCATCTAAACCTGAACCTCTCTCCTTAAAATGCTGCTCATTATTTGTTTCCAGACCACATCATCATTTCCTGTGAGGTAACGTTGGATAAAGTGTAATCTAAAAGCTGCTACTCTGCTGCCCAGGTAAAGTTCACTGATGAACCATGATGAACTGCACTTTCTGTAACAGACCAGCAGGGGGCTCCATACATTTGAACCTGTGCCAAAGAGTTGATGCTGCCAGATTATTCATGATCAGGACTTTGTTTGTTTGTCTTTTCATCATCATCCACTTAAATCACAATGACTCTGTTCATCCCAGCAGCTGATTTAACGCTGCCATAACCAAAAACTTTCCCCACTGCCACACTAACAGTCCTCCACTGAGCAAGAGAAAGCAGTGGAGATCTTAACACCATGCTTCTTGATCAGATTGCTCAACTCCTTAAAAGATAAGATAAGATGAGATAGACTTTATTTATCCCCAATTTACATTTTACAGCAGCAAAAGACAAGAGTGACAAAAATTGAAAAAGAAAAGATAACAATTAAAAAAAGACACAGAAGGGTAAAAAAAATTAAAGTGCAGCAATCAGCATTAAAGGTCTCTGTAATAAACAGAAAAGTGCAGTTTGTAATATAGGAAAATGGTGATAATCAGTGAGGTAGATGAAGAAGTATGTGCAAATAAAGTGACCAGAAAGTGGAGTCCAGATTGCAGGTTTATTGTTGGGTCAGACTGGTGTTGTACAGTCTGATGGCTGTTGGAGTAAATGACCTGCGGTAGAGCTCCTTCTTGCACTGTGGATGCAGCAGTGTTTTACTGAAGGAGCTACTCAGGTCTCCCAAAGTCTCATGCAGGGGATGGGAGAGGTTGTCCATGATAGACGTCAGCTTGGCCAACATCCTCCTCTCACCTACCTCTTCAATGGAGTCCAGAGAGCAGTCCAGGACAGAGCCGGCCCGTCTGACCAGCTTCTTCAGTCTCTTCCTGTCTCTCTCTGAGCATCCACTGCTCCAGCAGACCACTGCATAAAAGATGGCAGAGGCCACCACAGAGTCATAGAAAGTCCTTAGCAGTGACCTGCACACTCCGAAGGACCTCAGTCTTCTCAGCAGGTGGAGACGACTCTGGCCCTTCTTGTACAGGGCGTTGGTGTGGTGAGACCAGTCCCAGGTATTTGTACCCCTTCACGATCTCAATGTCCAAACCCTGGATGTTCACTGGTGCAGTGAGAGGTGACTTCCTGCTGAAGTCGATCACCACCTCCTTCGTCTTTCTGCGGTTGATGTGCAGATTGTTCTTACAACACTAGTCGACAAAGTTAGTGATGACCTCCCTGTACTCCAGATCGTTCCCCTGAGACAAACCCAACAATGGCTGTGTCGTCGGAGAACTTCTGGAGATGGCAACTGTCAGTGTTGTGTCTGAAGTCCGATGTGTACAGGGTGAAGAGGAAGGGGGACAGTACTGTACCCTGCGGGGTCTCCATGCTGCAGACCACCACATCAGACAGACAGTCTTGAAGCCTCACATGCTGTGGTCTGTTGGTGAGGTAGTCGGTGGTCCAAGCAGCCAGGTTACAGTCCACTCCAGCTCCTTCCAGCTTCCCCCTGAGCAGAGATGGTTGGATGTTGCTGAATGCACTGGAGAAGTCGAAGAAGGTGACCCTCACAGTGCTCGCAGTGTTCTCCAGGTGTGAAAGGCATCTGTGCAGCAGGTAGATGACAGCGTCTTCCACACCAATGCCAGGTTTGAAGGCGAACTGAGGGGATCCGTCACATCACTCACCAGGTGTTGGACGTGGCTCAGGACGATCCTCTCCATTGTCTTCATCGGGTGACAGGTTAGGACTACTGGCCTGAAGTGTTTCGATTCACTGGGATGTGCAGTCTTTGGAACTGGGACCACGCAGGATGTTTTCTCTCCAGACGGAGGCTCAAGTTGAAGATGTGCAGAAAAACCCCACAGAGCTGATCTGAACAGTCCTTGAGCAGTCTGGCACTGATGCCATCAGGGCCCGTAGCCTTCCTCACCTTGATCATCCTAAACTTCCTTTTAGGCCTCTCCAGACCTCTCTGGTGTTCTTCCCCTGAAGGCGCTCCTCCAGCTTCCTCCTGTAGCTGTCGTTGCCCCTTCTTATCTCCCTCCTCAGCTCCTTCTGCACCCTCTTCATCTCCTCCTTATTCCCAGTGTTAAAAACCTGCTTCTTCTCGTTCAACAGAGTTTTTAATTCTGGGCTCACCCAGGGTTTGTTATTGGAGAAACACAGCACCTTCTTTGTAGGCAGGAAGTTTATGTAGTCCGTGATGCAGGTAACACTGAAAAAACACTGACTGACCATAAACACACACACACACACACTCCTTAAGACCCTAAACTCCCCATATACACACCACTACCAGTAAAACACCTACACACTATTTACAACATTTACAGAAAAAGAAAAAAGGTAGAAACACACTCGTGACTGCTCAGCCAGTCACTCCCTCCATTCAGAGAGAGAGAGAGAGAAAACAACAACAAACATGATAAAGTTGAATATAAAAACTTTATTTGCAAATGTTGTCATCATCAGCCATAACAAAGAGAAGATTATTACAGATTTCATTAAGACTCAAAGTCTGTTAAAGCCAAATACATACACATACAACACACATAAGGACACACATGTTAACACCAGCATCATAAACTATGATGCTGGTGGACCTTGCATCTGGAATTTAAAGAAGTTCAATAAGACATGAATTTCCAAGTAAAAAAACAAGAACTCTGACAAAGTACAATCTAGTGTAGAGAACAGAAACACAACAACACAAACACTGCATCATACATCAAGATCCAAACACTGTCATGAGAAAGGTTTGAAACTAAAGCTCTTATTAAGGCCTGTGGGCTCCACAGTATTGAGCCTGTCAATCCAAAACATCACCTCCTCTGATGAGCTCGACTTTTTCAAGGCCAGTGAATCAACAACACATCCACTATTTCTGTATGTCTCATCATCTTCAGCATATTAACACAGGAATCTAATGTAATGTAACAGAAACAAACATTCAACAACCCAGACAAAAAGATGCAACAATGAAACAAGAAGAAAATAACTGTTATAAGGGAACTAAACATTAGGATTGAAAGTCCATTATTTCACTCACAGTAGTTGTCTTTGTTGTCTTGGTTGGTTTGGAGGGAAAAGGGCCTGCAGGCCAAAGGAGGAGGGGTTATAGAACTTCCTGGGTGTGGCTAATAGGCTGAATTCAAAAATTCAAAAACAACCAATCACATGCATCCACATACACATCAGCCAATGGGGCTCTTATAAGGATGGGTTGAGTTTATGGTCATGTGACTTCAGGCCAATCGTTGTAAGGCCTTCATTAGTTACCACAAACCAATACACAGAAAAACACTTAAAACACTAAAAACTAAAATATAATTCATACTCAAAATATGTTAAACCATTCTGTAAATAATTTACAACAAATCAGAGAAAATGTGGACATGAGTAAAATATTTCATGAACAGATTTAAAAATCCTCATTGTGCCAATGTGGGGACACAGTATGAAGAGTACAGTTTATATCATGTCTGTTCCCCTTTTTCACACTGTTCACCTCTAGATGGCGTCTCAACTCTCTCAATGACTTCATGTCTCATACAGCTGATACTGTTAAACACTGAATAAGATTCAGACCCTGTGTCCACTGTAATGGACATCAGTTATCAGCCAGTTATAATGTATTGATTTAACATTTTGTAACTGTGTCGTTATTTTACCAAAACTAAGCCAAGAAAAGAAACAATATGAGAAACTATTAAGATCATCCTCATCATAACTCTTAACATTTTAAATCTATGAGCTAAACAATCATGCAGTTGTTATAAAAATATAATGCTATATTTAATAAGTAACATGTTATTTGTTTGGATAGTTGATATTAGCATAGATGTTGTAGGGATCAATGGAGGCTCCAGCAGAAGAGGAGGAGGCTTTCACAGTGCTGTTGGTCACTGCACCACCTTCACCATCATCACCCTGAACCTGGGAGGAAACAGTACAACACATAAACTTAACACGACATCAGCTGACAGGAGTTCAGGAAGTCCTGATGTTTCTGACATCTAACAACTGAAATGTTCACTTTTCTGCAGCTTTTATCTGCTGATCAGATGATGAAATATGTTGTGAAGTTGACATGTTGGTCTGATGGTGGCGCTGCTGTGTAGTGAGGGCTTCACAAAGAACAAAAAACAAAAAATCAAATCATCTGGTATAACCAATCAGACAGCTTACCCGAGCTTTACTCTTGGTCTTCTTGGTGTAGCTGATGGAGGCGTAGGAAACACCACGTTCACGATCAGTCTACACAGTGAAGACAACATCATGACTGTGAATTAATACTGAACTAATAATTAGTTCAGTAACTAACTAACAGTTAATAATGAGAAACAAAGACCACAAACCCCACTTCCATTTGTAAAACCATAACTGTATTAACATGTGATCATTCAGATTTAAAACTCACCATGTTTCCATCCGTCTGTCTTTGGTTCCCTGAAAAGAAAAAAGAGTTGAGGTGAGAAAGTTTATTTTTCATCTTAATGTTTCACCTGTTAATGTTCTCACCTCTAGTTTTCTTCCATCTGACGAACACAACAACAGATATTATGAGTGCTGCTAAACCTCCAGCTACAACGATGAGCCACCACCACCACCAACCTGGAGAGAGAATTTAGAAGAGATAAAAATAGTCAGTGGTGTTGTGATGATGAGCTGTTTATGATCATGTTCATTTACTGTCTCTGTATCTGTAATATTTTAACTGACAAACATCAAATGTCTGTTATTATCAGGCAGAAATGTTTTTCCTGTATCAGACATATCTCCTCCCACAGAGAGAGAGAGAGAGAGAGAGAGAGAGAGAGAGACATTACCTTGTGGTTGTGGATTGTTGTTTGCAGATGTTGTGTAGTTTTTTCCTCCTGATGTCCCTGGTTTGATTGTTGTTCTCACTCCACTTCCATCCTCACCTGAACAAATACAATGTGAACAGTGAGAAAACACCTCATGTTAAAATGTGACAAAGTAAACTTCAAATCCCTGAAATAAAGAAAAGTTCTGTGTGATTTTATTCACAAGGTTGAAATGATTCAAACAGCTCATCATATTCTCACCTGTTTTCTCACCTGAGCTCTGAGAGCTGAAGTTAAACTGCTGCACTTTTCCAGAGTCAATATCTGTCACTTTACACTTCAATAACTCATCATAGTTTATGATAAAGAGACATAAAGCTGATAATACTGTGAAGAGGATTACAACTGTTTAACAAAGCCACTGATGGAGTGAATGAGAGAATATCTCCACCCACAGCCGAGAGAGAGAGAGAGAGAGAGAGAGAGAGAGAGAGAGAGAGAGAGAGGTTCAGTCTCTACCTTGTGGTTTTGTTGGGTTAACGTTTGTGGAGGTTTTTTTATTTGTCCCTTCTGATGTTCTCTCTCTCATGGTTGCTGCTGTGGCTGTTGTTGTTGTTGCTGTAGTAGTAGTAGTAGTAGTAGTAGTAGCAGTAGTAGTAGTAGTAGCAGTAGTAGTTGTTGTTGTTGTTGGATGTGAACAAATAAAAGTCAATAAACTGTTCAGTGAAAACATACTTCATGTTTAACATCTGCAACAAACACATGACAAACAATGGTTCAATATTCAAACTTCACATCTGTCAAATGAACAATGATGTGTGTAATTATACATGTCAGTTTGAAATGATTTAAACAGCTCATCATATTCTCACCTGTTTTCTCCTTTGAGGTCTGAAGGCTGAAGATAAACACCTGAACTATATTACTGTAAATATCTGTCACTTTACACTGCAATAATTTGTAATACTGATCAGTCAGGTGAGATGTTTTAATGTTCACAGAGGCTGAACAGTAATGATGTGATGTCTCCATTACTGTGAAATCATCCTTCAGCCACTCTACTGTGTATTTACAGCCTCCATATGGAAACACAGAGCAGGTCAAGATGATCTTATCATCGTCCTCATGTTCAGTCTCTGGTGAAGATGGAGATATTGTGAGAGAAAGACAACAAGAGTAAAATGAACTTCATCACTGTAATCAGAATTATTGTAATGTTTCAGTATTTTGTTCTAACAAGACAGTTTGAGCTGAAAACATTATGATGGAAATACTCACTGGTAACAACAGACAGATCAACCACAACATCTGGACCTTGTTGTTGTCCTGATCTGTCAAACTGTCTGCAGGTGTAAAGACCAACATCCTCAACTGTGACCTTCTTTATAACCAGAGAACAGTTCTCTGTGACACTCAGTCTGTCTGATTTAGATTTGGCGTCTTTATGAATCTTCCCATGTTCAAACAGAGGTACTGATGATGTGGTTCTTAAACCAGTGAAGATCCAGGTAGTTCTGTCACATTGATCCTGATCGTCTCTCACATTTTCACAAGGTAAAGTGACGTCATCTCCAACTCTGACAGTGAAGACTGAAGGGTTTTGTCCATTTGCTGCTGTTGACAAAGAGAGATATATGAAAAATGAATTGAAATAAAAATCTGACTTAATGTGACAGTAATTTTAGATCCAATAGAAATTTACAAATGTGTCTCGTCCTTGGTTTCAAAGAGTCCATTAAACTCACTCACAGTCTAGACTGTCTGATTAAACAAGACAATCCATAATAAAGTACCATGAGTAATATTAATGCAGTTGTGTGATGTTGATTTAATGTGTGTTCCATGTGTCCTTACCTGTAAACTGAAGCACCAGGATCAGAAATAAAGACATTTGAATCCATGTGAATTCAGCCATCATGTTTCTCTGTCTCTCTCCTACTTTGTCAGTCTCTTGTTCTCAGACTCTCAACTGTCAAAGTCTGTGAGGTGGTTTATTCTTAAAGATGAATTCAGCCTCTACTTCCTGTGATGAGTGACGTGTCACTTCCTCATGGTGACTTCAGTCTGTGTTTGCTGTTTTTGTCAGGTATTAGCTTGTCATCTCTTGTACATATTAAAATGTGTTTATGTTCAGTGCATTTCACTGACCATCTTATCTACAGTGATTTACAGTGAGGACAACAGTAGATCATTTCTTGATCAGGTTTATTCATCATCACCACTAATGCACAACACTGCACCATGCAAATCAACAGGTTCACACTGTGTCTGGTCTCACGGTCTATTTGCAGCATGTTAAACCACATGTCCTGTTGTTCACAGTGAGAACAACAGCAGCAGAGCTCTGGAGGTGTTACCCTCTAATGATGACCTGATGAACACTGTCTATTTGTGCCATGTAGCACGTTAGACCACATGAAAAGAAGAAAAGGAGGGCTGTGGGAGCTGAATGTGTAAATAACTGTCTGCATTAATGCAGCTCTTCTTTTCTTTCCACAGTGTTTATCAGAAACAGACAGGATTCATGGTGTTTGACAGCTCACATGAACAGACAGGTGAAGAGTCAAACTCCTCGTCCTCCAGAATCTGACTCTTGATGTTCATGGTGCAACATGGTGATACTGTAGCAGCTGGACAGATCACAGATAAGATGATATTTTACTGATCTGAGACCTGTTGGTTCCTCATTGTGTCTCTGAAGTCATTTGTTTTCTGAGAACTGAGGCGGAGCTGTTTTGGTGAGAATATGACGACAGTAGCAGAGATCTGGAGGTTTTACCCTCTAATGACCAAATATACATCTGAAACACAAAGTGCTTCACACACTGATGAGTGTCTGAACTGTCTTTGATTTCCTGGAGGTGGAGCATCAAGTTCCCACACTCCCACTTTGAACACATGTAGCAGCAGCTCTGTTCATGTTGATTAGAAATGGTTTGTTATGAGGAGCTTTATGCAAAATTATATATATATATATATATATATATAGCCCAGTGCAAACAGAGCTGTCCAACCCAACAGAGGGAAGAGGTGAGAGAACAGGAAGTGGAGAGCTGAGCAGAGACGAACCTGTAGTGTGGTCTGAGGTTCAGTGTTGTGATCTGTGTGTTTGACAGAGAGAGAGAGAGAGAGAGAGAGAGAGCAGCTCCTCACCTCAAACACCTTCTACCTGATTCTTCCTGCTTTTAGAAACAGACAGTTTGGCCTGTCCCACCACAAAGTTTAACAGCTCACACTTCTTTACATTCATTTTGTTGCAGCCAGCAGCAAAAATAAAAACACTTTCACACCAACTCTCACTACAGTGAAAAACTGTTTCTGGTTCTTGGCAGAAAGGACATTTACTGGACACTGTGGGATCGATGTTAGAAACAAAGCTGTTGACAGCCAGCGCCCCCTGCTGGATCCTCCACTGCACATCACCTGATCTCTTGTTTAACATCAGTTGCTCCTCAATCAGAGCCTCCTCCAGAGGCCAAAACAGTGAAGATGCAGGTTCCAGTCTGTTCCATTTAAAAAGAGTCAATGTTCTAAAAAGTCTCTGATAAAATGGAGGCAAGTCTCACATTTAATTATAAAACTACAGTTCATTAAAAACAAGGATGCATCTAAACCTGAACCTCTGTCCTTAAAATGCTGCTCATTATTTGTTTCCAGACCACATCATCATTTCCTGTGAGGTAACGTTGGATAAAGTGTAATCTAAAAGCTGCTACTCTGCTGCCCAGGTAAAGTTCACTGATGAACCATGATGGACTGCACTTTCTGTAACAGACCAGCAGGGGGCTCCATACATTTGAACCTGTGCCAAAGAGTTGATGCTGCCAGATTATTCATGATCAGGACTTTGTTTGTCTTTTCATCATCATCCACTAAAATCACATCGACTCTGTTCATCCCAGCAGCTGATTTAACGCTGCCATAACCAACAACTTTCCCCACTGCCACACTAACAGTCCTCCACTGAGCAAGAGAAAGCAGTGGAGATCTTAACACCATGCTTCTTGATCAGATCAGTCAACTCCATAAAAACACTGACTGACCACAAACACACAAATTCAAGACCCTAAACTCCCCATATACACACCACTACCAGTAAAACACCTACACACTATTTACAACAATTACAGAAGCAGAAAAAAGGTAGAAACACACTCATGACCGCTCAGCCAGTCACTCCCTCCATTCAAAGAGAGAGAGAGAGAAAACAACAACACACATGATAAAACTGAAAATAAAAACTTTATTTACAAATGTTGTCATCATCAGCCATAACAAAGAGAAGATTATTACAGATTTCATTAAGACTCAAAGTCTGTTAAAGCCAAATACATACACATACAACACACATAAGGACACACATGTTAACACCAGTGTTTAACTAAGTCAACTGCAATGTTCTCCTCTGTACACTGAGTGTCACTGTTGCAGCTTCTACTCACAGCTAAACTTTGCATCTGGAATTTAAAGAAGTTCAATAAGACATGAATTTCCAAGTAAAAGAACAAGAACTCTGACAAAGTACAATCTAGTGTAGAGAACAGAAACACAACAACACAAACACTGCATCATACATCAAGATCCAAACACTGTCATGAGAAAGGTTTGAAACTAAAGCTCTCATTAAGGCCTGTGGGCTCCACAGTATTGAGCCTGTCAATCCAAAACATCACCTCCTCTGATGAGCTCGACTTTTTCAAGGCCAGTGAAACAACAACACATCCACTATTTCTGTATGTCTCATCATCTTCAGCATATTAACACAGGAATCTAATGTAATGTAACAGAAACAAACATTCAACAACCCAGACAAAAAGATGCAACAAGGAAACAAGAAGAAAATAACTGTTATAAGGGAACTAAACATTAGGATTGAAAGTCCATTATTTCACTCACAGTAGTTGTCTTTGTTGTCTTGGTTGGTTTGGAGGGAAAAGGGCCTGCAGGCCAAAGGAGGAGGGGTTATAGAACTTCCTGGGTGTGGTTAATAGGCTGACAGGTGATTTCAGGGAAGGCTGGGTATCTAAACTTGTGATTTAACACATTGAATCGTCCAAATTTCCAGTTGTGATGATTGTTGTGTGATCAGAAATACAGACTTTAGGAGCTGTGTTGATTTGAGATGATATTTAACAGCAGTGGACTCATTTCTGTGGTGAGTTGATGTTGATCAGTGTCTGACAGAAGCAGAAGGGTCTCCAACGTTTTCATAGTTGACTGGACCATCATCTTCATCTTCATCATTATTCACCTGTGAAAACAACACAGTGTCGACTTCAGCTTCAACAGGAAAAATCCAGCTTTATTCAACTTTTTGTTTCAAACAGTTTCATGTGTGAATGTTGTCACCTTTACTTCTTGTCCACACGTTGACTGTAACAACAGATATTATGAGTGCTGCTAAACCTCCAGCTACAATGATGAGCCGCCACCACCAACCTGGAGAGAGAATTTAGAAGAGATAAAAATAGTCAGTGGTGTTGAGATGATGAGCTGTTTATGATCATGTTCATTTACTGTCTCTGTATCTGTAATATTTTAGAAATGTTGTTGCTCTGACAGTCGTACTTTAACAAAAGAGGAGAGAGAGAGAGAGAGAGAGAGAGAGAGAGAGAGAGAGAGAGAGAGAGAGAGAGAGAGAGAGAGAGAGAGAGAGAGAGAGAGGTTCAGTCTCTACCTTGTGGTTTTGTTGGGTTAACGTTTGTGGAGGTTTTTTTTATTTGTGCCTTCTGATGTTCTCTCTCTCATGGTTGCTGCTGTGGCTGTTGTTGTTGTTGCTGTAGTAGTAGTAGTAGTAGTAGTAGTAGCAGTAGCAGTAGTAGTAGTAGCAGTAGTAGTAGTAGCAGCAGTAGTAGTAGTAGCAGTTGTTGTTGTTGTTGTTGGATCATCTGAACAAATAAAAGTCAATAAACTGTTCAGTGAAAACATACTTCATGTTTAACATCTGCAACAAACACATGACAAACAATGGTTCAATATTCAAACTTCATATCTGTCAAATGAACAATGATGTGTGTAATTATACATGTCAGTTTGAAATGATTCAAACAGCTCATCATATTCTCACCTGTTTTCTCCTTTGAGGTCTGAAGGCTGAAGATAAACACCTGAACTATTTTACTGTAAATATCTGTCACTTTACACTGCAATAATTTGTAATACTGATCAGTCAGGTGAGATGTTTTAATGTTCACAGAGGCTGAACAGGAATGATGTGATGTCTCCATTACTGTGAAATCATCCTTCAGCCACTCTACTGTGTATTTACAGTCTCCATATGGAAACACAGAGCAGGTCAAGATGATCTTATCATCGTCCTCATGTTCAGTCACTGGTGAAGATGGAGATATTGTGAGAGAAAGACAACAAGAGTAAAATGAACTTCATCACTGTAATCAGAATTATTGTAATGTTTCAGTATTTTGTTCTAACAAGACAGTTTGAGCTGAAAACATTATGATGGAAATACTCACTGGTAACAACAGACAGATCAACCACAACATCTGGACCTTGTTGTTGTCCTGATCTGTCAAACTGTCTGCAGGTGTAAAGACCAACATCCTCAACTGTGACCTTCTTTATAACCAGAGAACAGTTCTCTGTGACACTCAGTCTGTCTGATTTAGATTTGGCGTCTTTATGAATCTTCCCATGTTCAAACAGAGGTACTGATGATGTGGTTCTTAAACCACTGAAGATCCAGGTAGTTCTGTCACATTGATCCTGATCGTCTCTCACATTTTCACAAGGTAAAGTGACTTCATCTCCAACTCTGACAGTGAAGACTGAAGGGTTTTGTCCATTTGCTGCTGTTGACAAAGAGAGATATATGAAAAATGAATTGAAATAAAAATCTGACTTAATGTGACAGTAATTTTAGATCCAATAGAAATTTACAAATGTGTCTCGTCCTTGGTTTCAAAGAGTCCATTAAACTCACTCACAGTCTAGACTGTCTGATTAAACAAGACAATCCATAATAAAGTACCATGAGTAATATTAATGCAGTTGTGTGATGTTGATTTAATGTGTGTTCCATGTGTCCTTACCTGTAAACTGAAGCACCAGGATCAGAAATAAAGACATTTGAATCCATGTGAATTCAGCCATCATGTTTCTCTGTCTCTCTCCTACTTTGTCAGTCTCTTGTTCTCAGACTCTCAACTGTCAAAGTCTGTGAGGTGGTTTATTCTTAAAGATGAATTCAGCCTCTACTTCCTGTGATGAGTGACGTGTCACTTCCTCATGGTGACTTCAGTCTGTGTTTGCTGTTTTTGTCAGGTATTAGCTTGTCATCTCTTGTACATATAGAGATTTTGTTTTATTGTTTAAAAAAAAGAAACTTCAGGTCAAAATGTAAAATCAGCTGCTACACAGACTAAACTGCTTTAAACACACTATTTATTAATATCACCACCACTAATGCTCAACACTGCAGCGTGCAAACCAACAGGTTCACACTGTGTCTGGTCTCACGGTCTATTTGCAGCATGTTAAACTACATGTCCTGTTGGTCACAGTGAGAACAACAGCAGCAGAGCTCTGGAGGTGTTACCCTCTAATGATGACCTGATGAACATCAGAAAAACAAGTGGTTAACACGTTGGTGAACGTCTGACTGAACTATCTTTAAATTCCAAGCATCAGGTTCCCACACTTCTATTTTTGAACACCTGTAGTAGCAGGTCAGTTCATGTTGATGTGTTAAATGATTTGGTACTTTTTTGCAGAATCAAACACTGATCAGCCACAACATTAAAACAACTAACAGGTGAATTAAATAACATAGATTATCTTGTTACAATACAATGTTCTGCTGGGAAAAATTGGTCCTTTTCCATGTGTCACATACCTAAACATTGTTGCAGACCAGTCACAAGCAAAGGCAGTTCTCTGTGGCAGTGGCCTCCTCCAGCAGGACAACGCTCCCTCCACACCACAAAAATGACTCAGAAATGGCTCAAAGAACACGACAAAGAATCCAAGGCATCAACCTCCAAACTTCCCAGATCCCAATCCAAATCTGTGAGATGTGCCTGAACAAACCAGATCAATGGAGGCCCCATGGCTGATGAGATTCAGCCACAACATGAACAGAGTAAAGAGAAAGGTGTTATCAAGACAATGACCTGATTGAACACAGGTGAGCAGCAGACTGCTCCCAAAAGGCCTGTGTCCTCCCAAACAGCCACAAGGGCCGAGTAAAAGAACAAGAACTCTGACAAAGTACAATCTAGTCTAGAGAACAGAAACACAACAACACAAACACTGCATCATACATCAAGATCCAAACACTGTCATGAGAAAGGTTTGAAACTAAAGCTCTCATTAAGGCCTGTGGGCTCCACAGTATTGAGCCTGTCAATCCAAAACATCACCTCCTCTGAAGAAGTCGACTTTTTCAAGGCCAGTGAAACAAAGTTAAAATAAACTGATGAGACATGTTGGTGGTTCAGTGGTCAGTGAGGTCTTAGTTTCTGTTCTGCACCTTTACTTTGCATTGAATGAGTAATGGGAAATGTTTAGGTGTGAATGTGGACACAGCAGCAGAGGTCTGGTGGTTTGTTCTGATGATTAAAACTTTAAATTTGGAAAACCTACAGCGCTGACAGAAACAGTCAAAAGACAAACAGGTAATTGTGGTGAAATGATCACCTGATTCCAAAGAAGAAATTTACCAGTAGAATTAGATTTTTCCTGAAAATCAGTTGAGGCTACAAAAAGGTTTGACTCAACCTTGTTAAAAACCTGCAGGCCTGCAGACAGTGCTGTCTCTTTACCTTCAGTGAGCAGTTACGTCTGTGGTGACGTGAGCTTGTGGTTTGGTTGGTCTGTCTATTAGTTCCCATTAAAGAGGTCAAAACTCCAGCAACACTTGTAGTTTATAGAACAACTTTATTGTCAGACCAGCATGTTCCAGCTTGTGTCCTTCATCAAAGTCATTCTAATAACATACTACAGATAACATTTAGATAAGGAAGCTGTAAAGTAGAAAAATTCAAAAACAACCAATCACATGCATCCACATACACATCAGCCAATGGGGCTCTTATAAGGATGGGTTGGGTTTATGGTCATGTGACTTCAGGCCAATCGTTGTAAGGCCTTCATTAGTTCCCACAAACCAATACACGGAAAAACACTTAAAACACTAAAAACAAAAATATGATTCATACTTAAAATATGTTAAACCATTCTGTAAATAATTTACAATAAATCAGAGAAAATGTGGACATGAGTAAAATATTTCATGAACAGATTTAAAAATCCTCATTGTGCCAATGTGGGGACACAGTATGAAGAGTACAGTTTATATCATGTCTGTTCCCCTTTTTCACACTGTTCACCTCTAGATGGCGTCTCAACTCTCTCAATGACTTCATGTCTCATACAGCTGATACTGTTAAACATTGAATAAGATTCAGAGCCTGTGTCCACTGTAATGGACATCAGTTATCAGCCAGTTATAATGTATTGATTTAACATTTTGTAACTGTGTTGTCATTTTACCAAAACTAAGCCAAGAAAAGAAACAATATGAGAAACTATTAAGATCATCCTCATCATAACTCTTAACATTTTAAATCTATGAGCTAAACAATCATGCAGTTGTTATAAAAATATAATGCTATATTTAATAAGTAACATGTTATTTGTTTGGTTACTTGATGGTAGCATAGAGGTTGCTGAGATCAATGGAGGCTCCAGCAGAAGAGGAGGAGGCTTTCACAGTGCTGTAGGTCACTGCACCACCTTCACCATCATCACCCTGAACCTGGGAGGAAACAGTACAACACATAAACTTAACACAACATCAGCTGACAGGAGTTCAGGAAGTCCTGATGTTTCTGACATCTAACAACTGAAATGTTCACTTTTCTGCAGCTTTTATCTGCTGATCAGATGATGAAATATGTTGTGAAGTTGACATGTTGGTCTGATGGTGGCGCTGCTGTGTAGTGAGGGCTTCACAAAGAACAAAAAACAAAAAATCAAATCATCAGGTATAACCAATCAGACAGCTTACCCGAGCTTTACTCTTGGTGTTCTTGGTGTAGCTGATGGAGGCGTAGGAAACACCATGTTCAGGATCAGTCTACACAGTGAAGACAACATAATAACTGTGAATTAATACTGAACTAATAATTTAATTTCATTCACATCAAATCCAGTTGAATCTGTTCTTTGTTCTTCTTCTCTGTTGAAGGACAAAGTTAGATTCAAGAGTCTCTGCAGGGTTTAAGCTCAGTCCCTGTAGAAATACAGTTTAGTAACATTCAGTCATTGTGTTTCCTGAAAGCACATCACAGTGAACACAACACAAGCAACATCTGAGTACGACGTAAAGATAATGTGATGAATGAGATGGTGAAACATCTTCAGCATCTTATACTCCCAACAATTAACTGACCCTCTCTTCTGCAAACACTGACTGTTTTTCTACTGTGAAATCACTCATGTTTCTTATTTCATCGATTCTTTCAGGTGTAAAACTGCACAGTTAATTTAATAATGAGAAACAAAGACCACAAACCCCACTTCCATTTCTAAAACCATAACTGTATTAACATGTGATCATTCAGATTTAAAACTCACCATGTTTCCATCCGTCTGTCTTTGGTTCCCTGAAAAGAAAAAAGAGTTGAGTTTAGCTTTTACAGTGAAAGTTTATTTTTCATCTAAATGTTTCACCTGCAAATGTTCTCACCTCTAGTTTTCTTCCATCTGACGAACACAACAACAGATATTATGAGTGCTGCTAAACCTCCAGCTACAACGATGAGCCACCACCACCACCAACCTGGAGAGAGAATTTAGAAGAGATAAAAATAGTCAGTGGTGTTGAGATGATGAGCTGTTTATGATCATGTTCATTTACTGTCTCTGTATCTGTAATATTTTAACTGACAAACATCAAATGTCTGTTATTATCAGTCAGAAATGTTTTTCCTGTATCAGACATATCTCCTCCCACAGAGAGAGAGAGAGAGAGAGAGAGAGAGAGAGAGAGAGAGAGAGAGAGAGAGAGAGACATTACCTTGTGGTTGTGGATTGTTGTTTGCAGATGTTGTGTTGTTTTTTCCTCCTGATGTCCCTGGTTTGATTGTTGTTCTCACTCCACTTCCATCCTCACCTGAACAAATACAATGTGAACAGTGAGAAAACACCTCATGTTAAAATGTGACAAAGTAAACTTCAAATCCCTGAAATAAAGAAAAGTTCTGTGTGATTTTATTCACAAGGTTGAAATGATTCAAACAGCTCATCATATTCTCACCTGTTTTCTCACCTGAGCTCTGAGAGCTGAAGTTAAACTGCTGCACTTTTCCAGAGTCAATATCTGTCACTTTACACTTCAATAACTCATCATAGTTTATGATAAAGAGACATAAAGCTGATAATACTGTGAAGAGGATTACAACTGTTTAACAAAGCCACTGATGGAGTGAATGAGAGAATATCTCCACCCACAGCCGAGAGAGAGAGAGAGAGAGAGAGAGAGAGAGAGAGAGAGAGAGAGAGAGAGAGAGAGAGAGAGAGAGAGAGAGAGAGAGAGAGAGAGGTTCAGTCTCTACCTTGTGGTTTTGTTGGGTTAACGTTTGTGGAGGTTTTTTTATTTGTCCCTTCTGATGTTCTCTCTCTCATGGTTGCTGCTGTGGCTGTTGTTGTTGTTGCTGTAGTAGCAGTAGTAGTAGTAGCACCAGTAGTAGTAGTAGTAGTAGTAGTAGCAGTAGTAGTAGCAGCAGTAGTAGTAGTAGTAGTAGTAGTTGTTGTTGTTGTTGTTGGATCATCTGAACAAATAAAAGTCAATAAACTGTTCAGTGAAAACATACTTCATGTTTAACATCTGCAACAAACACATGACAAACAATGGTTCAATATTCAAACTTCACATCTGTCAAATGAACAATGATGTGTGTAATTATACATGTCAGTTTGAAATGATTTAAACAGCTCATCATATTCTCACCTGTTTTCTCCTTTGAGGTCTGAAGGCTGAAGATAAAATACTCTGCTTTTCCAGTGTCTCTATCTGTCACTTTACACTTTAATGCATTGTAATTCTGAATCTCAGTCAGGTGAGATGTTTTAATGTTCACAGAGGCTGAACAGGAATGATGTGATGTCTCCATTACTGTGAAATCATCCTTCAGCCACTCTACTGTGTATTTACAGCCTCCATATGGAAACACAGAGCAGGTCAAGTTGATCTTATCATCGTCCTCATGTTCAGTCACTGGTGAAGATGGAGATATTGTGAGAGAAAGACAACAAGAGTAAAATGAACTTCATCACTGTAATCAGAATTATTGTAATGTTTCAGTATTTTGTTCTAACAAGACAGTTTGAGCTGAAAACATTATGATGGAAATACTCACTGGTAACAACAGACAGTTCAACCAGAGCATCTGGACCTTGTTGTCCTGATCTGTAAAACTGTCTGCAGTTGTAATAACCAGCATTCTCAACTGTGACCTTCTTTATAACCAGAGAACAGTTCTCTGTGACACTCAGTCTGTCTGATTTAGATTTGGCTGCTTCATGAATCTTCCCAAGTTCAAACAGATGTACTGTTGATCTGCTTCTTGAACTAGTGAAGATCCAGGTAGTTCTGTCACATTGATCCTGATCATCTCTCACATGTCCACAGGACAAAGTGACTTCATCTCCAACTCTGACAGTGAAGACTGAAGGGTTTTGTCCATTTGCTGCTGTTGACAAAGAGAGAAATATGAAAAATGAATTGAAATAAAAATCTGACTTAATGTGACAGTAATTTTAGAAACAATAGAAATTTACAAATGTGTCTCGTCCTTGGTTTCAAAGAGTCCATTAAACTCACTCACAGTCTAGACTGTCTGATTAAACAAGACAATCCATAATAAAGTACCATGAGTAATATTAATGCAGTTGTGTGATGTTGATTTAATGTGTGTTCCATGTGTCCTTACCTGTAAACTGAAGCACCAGGATCAGAAATAAAGACATTTGAATCCATGTGAATTCAGCCATCATGTTTCTCTGTCTCTCTCCTACTTTGTCAGTCTCTTGTTCTCAGACTCTCAACTGTCAAAGTCTGTGAGGTGGTTTATTCTTAAAGATGAATTCAGCCTCTACTTCCTGTGATGAGTGACGTGTCACTTCCTCATGGTGACTTCAGTCTGTGTTTGCTGTTTTTGTCAGGTATTAGCTTGTCATCTCTTGTACATATTAAAAACATAAAACTGTAAAAAGGTTTATGTAAAAAAACCTCTTCAGGTCAAAATGTAAAATCAGTTGCTACACAGACTAAACTGCCTTAAACACACTATTTATTAATATCACCACCACTAATGCACAACACTGCACCGTGCAAACCAACAGGTTCACACTGTGTCTGGTCTCACGGTCTATTTGCAGCATGTTAAACCACATGTCCTGTTGTTCACAGTGAGAACAACAGCAGCAGAGCTCTGGAGGTGTTACCCTCTAATGATGACCTGATGAACATCAGAACATGTTGGTGAACATCTGACTGAACTATCTTTAAATTCCAAGCATCAGGTTCCCACACTTCTATTTTTGAACACCTGTAGTAGCAGGTCAGTTCATGTTGATGTGTTAAATGATTTGTTACTTTTTTGCAGAATCACACACTGATCAGCCACAACATTAAAACAACTGACAGGTGAAGTAAATAACATAGATCACCTTTTTACAATACAATGTTCTGGTGGGAAAAACTGGTCCTTTTCCATGCGTCACATACCTAAACATTGTTGCAGACCAATCACAAGCAAAGGCAGTTCTCTGTGGCAGTGGCCTCCTCCAGCAGGACAATGCTCCCTCCACACCACAAAAATGACTCAGAAATGGCTCAAAGAACACGACAAAGAATCCAAGGCATCAACCTCCAAACTTCCCAGATCCCAATCCAAATCTGTGAGATGTGCCTGAACAAATCAGATCAATGGAGGGCCCATGGCTGATGAGATTCAGCCACAACATGAACAGAGTAAAGAGAAAGGTGTTATCAAGACAAAGACCTGATTGAACACAGGTGAGCAGCAGACTGATCCCAAAAGGCCTGTGTCCTCCCAAACAGCCACAAGGGCCGAGTAAAAGAACAAGAACTCTGACAAAGTACAATCTAGTCTAGAGAACAGAAACACAACAACACAAACACTGCATCATACATCAAGATCCAAACACTGTCATGAGAAAGGTTTGAAACTAAAGCTCTCATTAAGGCCTGTGGGCTCCACAGTATTGAGCCTGTCAATCCAAAACATCACCTCCTCTGATGAGCTCGACTTTTTCAAGGCCAGTGAAACAAAGTTAAAATAAACTGATGAGACATGTTGGTGGTTCAGTGGTCAGTGAGGTCTTAGTTTCTGTTCTGCACCTTTACTTTGCATTGAATGAGTAATGGGAAATGTTTAGGTGTGAATGTGGACACAGCAGCAGAGGTCTGGTGGTTTGTTCTGATGATTAAAACTTTAAATTTGGAAAACCTACAGCGCTGACAGAAACAGTCAAAAGACAAACAGGTAATTGTGGTGAAATGATCACCTGATTCCAAAGAAGAAATTTACCAGTAGAATTAGATTTTTCCTGAAAATCAGTTGAGGCTACAAAAAGGTTTGACTCAACCTTGTTAAAAACCTGCAGGCCTGCAGACAGTGCTGTCTCTTTACCTTCAGTGAGCAGTTACGTCTGTGGTGACGTGAGCTTGTGGTTTGGTTGGTCTGTCTATTAGTTCCCATTAAAGAGGTCAAAACTCCAGCAACACTTGTAGTTTATAGAACAACTTTATTGTCAGACCAGCATGTTCCAGCTTGTGTCCTTCATCAAAGTCATTCTAATAACATACTACAGATAACATTTAGATAAGGAAGCTGTAAAGTAGAAAAATTCAAAAACAACCAATCACATGCATCCACATACACATCAGCCAATGGGGCTCTTATAAGGATGGGTTGGGTTTATGGTCATGTGACTTCAGGCCAATCGTTGTAAGGCCTTCATTAGTTCCCACAAACCAATACACGGAAAAACACTTAAAACACTAAAAACAAAAATATGATTCATACTTAAAATATGTTAAACCATTCTGTAAATAATTTACAATAAATCAGAGAAAATGTGGACATGAGTAAAATATTTCATGAACAGATTTAAAAATCCTCATTGTGCCAATGTGGGGACACAGTATGAAGAGTACAGTTTATATCATGTCTGTTCCCCTTTTTCACACTGTTCACCTCTAGATGGCGTCTCAACTCTCTCAATGACTTCATGTCTCATACAGCTGATACTGTTAAACATTGAATAAGATTCAGAGCCTGTGTCCACTGTAATGGACATCAGTTATCAGCCAGTTATAATGTATTGATTTAACATTTTGTAACTGTGTTGTCATTTTACCAAAACTAAGCCAAGAAAAGAAACAATATGAGAAACTATTAAGATCATCCTCATCATAACTCTTAACATTTTAAATCTATGAGCTAAACAATCATGCAGTTGTTATAAAAATATAATGCTATATTTAATAAGTAACATGTTATTTGTTTGGTTACTTGATGGTAGCATAGAGGTTGCTGAGATCAATGGAGGCTCCAGCAGAAGAGGAGGAGGCTTTCACAGTGCTGTAGGTCACTGCACCACCTTCACCATCATCACCCTGAACCTGGGAGGAAACAGTACAACACATAAACTTAACACAACATCAGCTGACAGGAGTTCAGGAAGTCCTGATGTTTCTGACATCTAACAACTGAAATGTTCACTTTTCTGCAGCTTTTATCTGCTGATCAGATGATGAAATATGTTGTGAAGTTGACATGTTGGTCTGATGGTGGCGCTGCTGTGTAGTGAGGGCTTCACAAAGAACAAAAAACAAAAAATCAAATCATCAGGTATAACCAATCAGACAGCTTACCCGAGCTTTACTCTTGGTGTTCTTGGTGTAGCTGATGGAGGCGTAGGAAACACCATGTTCAGGATCAGTCTACACAGTGAAGACAACATAATAACTGTGAATTAATACTGAACTAATAATTTAATTTCATTCACATCAAATCCAGTTGAATCTGTTCTTTGTTCTTCTTCTCTGTTGAAGGACAAAGTTAGATTCAAGAGTCTCTGCAGGGTTTAAGCTCAGTCCCTGTAGAAATACAGTTTAGTAACATTCAGTCATTGTGTTTCCTGAAAGCACATCACAGTGAACACAACACAAGCAACATCTGAGTACGACGTAAAGATAATGTGATGAATGAGATGGTGAAACATCTTCAGCATCTTATACTCCCAACAATTAACTGACCCTCTCTTCTGCAAACACTGACTGTTTTTCTACTGTGAAATCACTCATGTTTCTTATTTCATCGATTCTTTCAGGTGTAAAACTGCACAGTTAATTTAATAATGAGAAACAAAGACCACAAACCCCACTTCCATTTCTAAAACCATAACTGTATTAACATGTGATCATTCAGATTTAAAACTCACCATGTTTCCATCCGTCTGTCTTTGGTTCCCTGAAAAGAAAAAAGAGTTGAGTTTAGCTTTAACAGTGAAAGTTTATTTTTCATCTAAATGTTTCACCTGCTAATGTTCTCACCTCTAGTTTTCTTCCATCTGACGAACACAACAACAGATATTATGAGTGCTGCTAAACCTCCAGCTACAACGATGAGCCACCACCACCACCAACCTGGAGAGAGAATTTAGAAGAGATAAAAATAGTCAGTGGTGTTGAGATGATGAGCTGTTTATGATCATGTTCATTTACTGTCTCTGTATCTGTAATATTTTAACTGACAAACATCAAATGTCTGTTATTATCAGTCAGAAATGTTTTTCCTGTATCAGACATATCTCCTCCCACAGAGAGAGAGAGAGAGAGAGAGAGAGAGAGAGAGAGAGAGAGAGAGAGAGAGAGAGACATTACCTTGTGGTTGTGGATTGTTGTTTGCAGATGTTGTGTTGTTTTTTCCTCCTGATGTCCCTGGTTTGATTGTTGTTCTCACTCCACTTCCATCCTCACCTGAACAAATACAATGTGAACAGTGAGAAAACACCTCATGTTAAAATGTGACAAAGTAAACTTCAAATCCCTGAAATAAAGAAAAGTTCTGTGTGATTTTATTCACAAGGTTGAAATGATTCAAACAGCTCATCATATTCTCACCTGTTTTCTCACCTGAGCTCTGAGAGCTGAAGTTAAACTGCTGCACTTTTCCAGAGTCAATATCTGTCACTTTACACTTCAATAACTCATCATAGTTTATGATAAAGAGACATAAAGCTGATAATACTGTGAAGAGGATTACAACTGTTTAACAAAGCCACTGATGGAGTGAATGAGAGAATATCTCCACCCACAGCCGAGAGAGAGAGAGAGAGAGAGAGAGAGAGAGAGAGAGAGAGAGAGAGAGAGAGAGAGAGAGAGAGAGAGAGAGAGAGAGAGAGAGGTTCAGTCTCTACCTTGTGGTTTTGTTGGGTTAACGTTTGTGGAGGTTTTTTTATTTGTCCCTTCTGATGTTCTCTCTCTCATGGTTGCTGCTGTGGCTGTTGTTGTTGTTGCTGTAGTAGTAGTAGTAGCAGCAGCAGTAGTAGTAGTAGTAGTAGTAGTAGTAGCAGTAGCAGTAGTAGTAGTAGTAGTTGTTGTTGTTGTTGTTGTTGTTGGATCTGAACAAATAAAAGTCAATAAACTGTTCAGTGAAAACATACTTCATGTTTAACATCTGCAACAAACACATGACAAACAATGGTTCAATATTCAAACTTCACATCTGTCAAATGAACAATGATGTGTGTAATTATACATGTCAGTTTGAAATGATTTAAACAGCTCATCATATTCTCACCTGTTTTCTCCTTTGAGGTCTGAAGGCTGAAGTTAAACACCTGAACTATTTTACTGTAAATATCTGTCACTTTACACTGCAATAATTTGTAATACTGATCAGTCAGGTGAGATGTTTTAATGTTCACAGAGGCTGAACAGGAATGATGTGATGTCTCCATTACTGTGAAATCATCCTTCAGCCACTCTACTGTGTATTTACACCGTTCATATGTCCACACAGAGCAGTATAATGTCACCTGATCTCTGCTCTTCTGTTCAGTCACTGGTGAAGATGGAGATATTGTGAGAGAAAGACAACAAGAGTAAAATGAACTTCATCACTGTAATCAGAATTATTGTAATGTTTCAGTATTTTGTTCTAACAAGACAGTTTGAGCTGAAAACATTATGATGGAAATACTCACTGGTAACAACAGACAGATCAACCTGAGCCTGTTGAACTTGTTGTCCTGATCTGTCAAACTGTCTGCAGGTGTAACGACCAGCATCCTCAACTGTGACCTTCTTTATAACCAGAGAACAGTTCTCTGTGACACTCAGTCTGTATGATTTAGATTTGGCGTCTTCATGAATCTTCCCATGTTCAAACAGATGTACTGATGATCTGCTTCTTGAACCAGTGAAGATCCAGGTAGTTCTGTCACATTGATCCTGATCATCTCTCACATTTTCACAAGGTAAAGTGACTTCATCTCCAACTCTGACAGTGAAGACTGAAGGGTTTTGTCCATTTGCTGCTGTTGACAAAGAGAGAAATATGAAAAATGAATTGAAATAAAAATCTGACTTAATGTGACAGTAATTTTAGATCCAATAGAAATTTACAAATGTGTCTCGTCCTTGGTTTCAAAGAGTCCATTAAACTCACTCACAGTCTAGACTGTCTGATTAAACAAGACAATCCATAATAAAGTACCATGAGTAATATTAATGCAGTTGTGTGATGTTGATTTAATGTGTGTTCCATGTGTCCTTACCTGTAAACTGAAGCACCAGGATCAGAAATAAAGACATTTGAATCCATGTGAATTCAGCCATCATGTTTCTCTGTCTCTCTCCTACTTTGTCAGTCTCTCGTTCTCAGACTCTCAACTGTCAAAGTCTGTGAGGTGGTTTATTCTTAAAGATGAATTCAGCCTCTACTTCCTGTGATGAGTGACGTGTCACTTCCTCATGGTGACTTCAGTCTGTTTTTGTCAGGTATTAGCTTGTCATCTCTTGTACATATAGAGATTTTGTTTTATTGTTTAAAAAAAGAAACTTCAGGTCAAAATGTAAAATCAGCTGCTACACAGACTAAACTGCCTTAAACACTATTTATTAATATCACCACCACTAATGCACAACACTGCACCGTGCAAACCAACAGGTTCACACTGTGTCTGGTCTCACGGTCTATTTGCAGCATGTTAAACCACATGTCCTGTTGGTCACAGTGAGAACAACAGCAGCAGAGCTCTGGAGGTGTTACCCTCTAATGATGACCTGATGAACACTGTCTATTTGTGCCATGTAGCACGTTAGACCACATGAAAAGAAGAAAAGGAGGGCTGTGGGAGCTGAATGTGTAAATAACTGTCTGCATTAATGCAGCTCTTCTTTTCTTTCCACAGTGTTTATCAGAAACAGACAGGATTCATGGTGTTTGACAGCTCACATGAACAGACAGGTGAAGAGTCAAACTCCTCGTCCTCCAGAATCTGACTCTTGATGTTCATGGTGCAACATGGTGATACTGTAGCAGCTGGACAGATCACAGATAAGATGATATTTTACTGATCTGAGACCTGTTGGTTCCTCATTGTGTCTCTGAGGTCATTTGTTTTCTGAGAACTGAGGGGGAGGTGTTTTGATCAGAATGTGGGTACAACAGTAGCAGAGATCTGGAGGTTTTACCCTCTAATGACCAAATATACATCTGAAACACAAAGTGCTTCACACACTGATGAGTGTCTGAACTGTCTTTAATTTCCTGGAGGTGGAGCATCAAGTTCCCACACTCCCACTTTGAACACATGTAGCAGCAGCTCTGTTCATGTTGATTAGAAAAGGTTTGTTATGAGGAGCTATATGCAAAATTATCTACTACAGTTTCATTCATATGTTGTTTAGATGAATGTCAGAGCCCAGTGCAAACAGAGCTGTCCAACCCAACAGAGGGAAGAGGTGAGAGAACAGGAAGTGGAGAGCTGAGCAGAGACGAGTCTGAAGTATGGTCTGAGGTTCAGTGTTGTGATCTGTGTGTTTGACAGAGAGAGAGAGAGAGAGAGAGAGAGAGAGCAGCTCCTCACCTCAAACACCTTCTACCTGATTCTTCCTGCTTTTAGAAACAGACAGTTTGGCCTGTCCCACCACAAAGTTTAACAGCTCACACTTCTTTACATTCATTTTGTTGCAGCCAGCAGCAAAAATAAAAACACTTTCACACCAACTCTCACTACAGTGAAAAACTGTTTCTGGTTCTTGGCAGAAAGGACATTTACTGGACACTGTGGGATTGATGTTAGAAACAAAGCTGTTGACAGCCAGCGCCCCCTGCTGGATCCTCCACTGCACATCACCTGATCTCTCGTCTAACATCAGTTGCTCCTCAATCAGAGCCTCCTCCAGAGGCCAAAACAGTGAAGATGCAGGTTCCAGTCTGTTCCATTTAAAAAGAGTCAATGTTCTAAAAAGTCTCTGATAAAATGGAGGCAAGTCTCACATTTAATTATAAAACTACAGTTCATTAAAAACAAGGATGCATCTAAACCTGAACCTCTGTCCTTAAAATGCTGCTCATTATTTGTTTCCAGACCACATCATCATTTCCTGTGAGGTAACGTTGGATAAAGTGTAATCTAAAAGCTGCTACTCTGCTGCCCAGGTAAAGTTCACTGATGAACCATGATGGACTGCACTTTCTGTAACAGACCAGCAGGGGGCTCCATACATTTGAACCTGTGCCAGAGTTGATGCTGCCAGATTATTCATGATCAGGACTTCCTCTGTTCATGTGAGGTAACAGCCACCTTCCACTAGTCTGTCTCTGTGTCTCCTCTCTCCTCCTCCCTCTGTGTTTTATCAGCAGAGGAGACTCTCTCAGGACAGACTCAGACTAAGTGACCCTCCTCCTCAATTACAACACTGCTCTCAACCAGTTTGTTCTGATCAGAATCAGAATCAGACTTTATTGCCAAGTAAGTTTGCACATATAAGGAATTTGTCTTGGTATATTGGTGCTAAAGGACAGTTATAGTAAAAAAAAATAATAAAAAAAAGAGAGGAAAAAGCAAAAACTATATATACAAGGAACATAAATATATACAGAAGGAGCATGGGGGGGGGGTCCTACATCTTGTTGAGGAGCCCAGTTGCAGAGGGAAAGAAACTGTTCTTGTGGCGTGAGGTCTTGATTTTGATGAACCTGCCAGAAGGGAGTGTCCTGTGGAGTTTGTGACCAGGATGGGGGGGATTGGCCATGATCTTTCCTGCTCGCCTCAGGGTCCTGGAGGTGAACAGGTCCTGGAGAGAAGGCAGGTTACAGCCGATCACCTTCTCAGCAGACTGGATGACAGGCTGCAGTCTGCCTCTGTCCTTGGCAGTAGCAGCAGTGTACCAGATGGTGATGGAGGAGGTGAGGATGGACTCAATGATGGAGGTGTAGAAGTGCACCATCACTGTCCTTGGCAGGTTGAACTATTTCAACTGCCACAGGAAGTACATCCTCTGCTGGGCCTTCTCGATCAGGGAGCTGATGTTTAGCTCCCACTTGAGGTCCTGGGTGATGATGGTCCCCAGGAAACGGAAGGACTCCACAGTTCTGACTGGGGAGTCACACAGGATGATGGGGGAGGGTGAAGCTGTGTTCTTCCCGAAGTCGACAACTATCTCCACTGTCTTCACAGCGTTGAGCTCCAGGTTGTTTTCACTGGACCACATGACCAGCTGGTCAATCTCCCTCCTGTAGGCAGACTCATCCTCACCAGAGATGAGCCCAATGATGGTGGTGTCGTCGGCAAACTTCAGGAGTTTGACAGACTGGTGACTGGAGGTGCAGCTGTTGGTGTACAGGGTGAAGAGTAGAGGGGAGAGAACACAGCCTTGAGGGGAACCGGTGCTGATGGTTGGGAGAGAGTTGTCGTTGTGTTGGGGGAGGAGGGGGCCTCTAAGGTGTGCAGATTTGGAGAGGCCCTGACCCCTGCTGTGCTGGGGGAGGGTGAGAGGCTGATGTTGGTCAGGTGTGAGTTGTTCGTGGAGTGGGGGACTTTGGGCTTGCAGTTAATAATCTGTCTGAGTCCTCTCCAGACAGAAGCAGAGTCTCCTGCTGAGAACTGGTGTTGTAGTTTCTCAGAGTACAGGCGTTTAGCTTCTTTCACCGCCTTGCTGAACCTGTACTTTGACTCCCTCAACCTGACTCTGTCCCCACTCCCTGAACCAGGGTTTGTCATTGTTGTAACTCACCCTGGTGCATGTTGGTACACAGCAGTCCTCACAGAAGCTGATGTATGAGGTCACAGCCTCTGTATACTCATCCAGACTGTTGGTGACAGTCCTGAATACATCCCAGTCTGTGCAGTCCAAGCATGCCTGGAGATCCTCCACTGCCCCACTGGTCCACTTCTTTGATGTCCTCACAACAGGTTTAGAGAGTTTTAATTTCTGCCTGTATGCAGGAATCAGGTGGACCATGACATGGTCAGAGTGGACCAGTGCAGCGTGGGGGGCGGCGTGAAAAGTGTTGCTTACTGTGGTGTAACAGTGATCCAGAATGTGCCGAATCTCTTGTCTAACATCAGCTGCTCCTCAATCAGAGCCTCCTCCAGAGGCCAAAACAGTGAAGATGCAGGTTCCAGTCTGTTCCATTTAAAAAGAGTCAATGTTCTAAAAAGTCTCTGATAAAATGGAGGCAAGTCTCACATTTAATTATAAAACTACAGTTCATTAAAAACAAGGATGCATCTAAACCTGAACCTCTGTCCTTAAAATGCTGCTCATTATTTGTTTCCAGACCACATCATCATTTCCTGTGAGGTAACGTTGGATAAAGTGTAATCTAAAAGCTGCTACTCTGCTGCCCAGGTAAAGTTCACTGATGAACCATGATGGACTGCACTTTCTGTAACAGACCAGCAGGGGGCTCCATACATTTGAACCTGAGAGCTGGTGGCAGAGTTCCAGAGCTGCTCTGCTCCCCGTGGTGCTGAGGCAGGCAGAGGGCACAATGAAGTGGATGGAGGAGGAAGATCTGAGGGAGCAGGATGGGTTGGTGATGTGAAGGAGGTCAGACAGATATGAAGGGGCAAGGTTGTGGATGGAGGAGTTTGAATTCAATTCATTGCTGAACTGGGAGCCAGTGGAGTTGCTGTAGGATGGGGGTGATGTGATGGTATGAGGGGGTTGTGGAGGTTATGGAGGATCTTTTGAAGGAGGCCAAAGAGGAGAGAGTTGCAGTAATCAGTGCGGGAGGTGACGAGGCTGTGGACAAAGATGGAGGCAGCATGGGGGGTGAGGGAGGGGTGGAGTCGATTAATGTCGCATAGATGGAAGTATGTGAACCAGGTGATGTTATTGTGGGATTAGAATTATAGTGTGCTGTCGAGGATGACACCCAGACTCTGGGGAGGAAACTGGGGAGCTGTCAGTTGTAAAATTGAATATAAAAACTTTATTTACAAATGTTGTCATCATCAGCCATAACAAAGAGAAGATTATTACAGATTTCATTAAGACTCAAAGTCTGTTAAAGCCAAATACATACACATACAACACACATAAGGACACACATGTTAACACCAGTGCTTAACTAAGTCAACTGCAATGTTCTCCTCTGTACACTGAGTGTCACTGTTGCAGCTTCTACTCACAGCTAAACTTTGCATCTGGAATTTAAAGAAGTTCAATAAGACATGAATTTCCAAGTAAAAGAACAAGAACTCTGACAAAGTACAATCTAGTGTAGAGAACAGAAACACAACAACACAAACACTGCATCATACATCAAGATCCAAACACTGTCATGAGAAAGGTTTGAAACTAAAGCTCTCATTAAGGCCTGTGGGCTCCACAGTATTGAGCCTGTCAATCCAAAACATCACCTCCTCTGATGAGCTCGACTTTTTCAAGGCCAGTGAATCAACAACACATCCACTATTTCTGTATGTCTCATCATCTTCAGCATATTAACACAGGAATCTAATGTAATGTAACAGAAACAAACATTCAACAACCCAGACAAAAAGATGCAACAAGGAAACAACAAGAAAATAACTGTTATAAGGGAACTAAACATTAGGATTGAAAGTCCATTATTTCACTCACAGTAGTTGTCTTTGTTGTCTTGGTTGGTTTGGAGGGAAAAGGGCCTGCAGGCCAAAGGAGGAGGGGTTATAGAACTTCCTGGGTGTGGTTAATAGGCTGACAGGTGATTTCAGGGAAGGCTGGGTATCTAAACTTGTGATTTAACACATTGAATCGTCCAAATTTCCAGTTGTGATGATTGTTGTGTGATCAGAAATACAGACTTTAGGAGCTGTGTTGATTTGAGATGATATTTAACAGCAGTGGACTCATTTCTGTGGTGAGTTGATGTTGATCAGTGTATGACAGAAGCAGAAGGGTCTCCAACGTTTTCATAGTTGACTGGACCATCATCTTCATCTTCATCATTATTCACCTGTGAAAACAACACAGTGTCGACTTCAGCTTCAACAGGAAAAATCCAGCTTTATTCAACTTTTTGTTTCAAACAGTTTCATGTGTGAATGTTGTCACCTTTACTTCTTGTCCACACGTTGACTGTAACAACAGATATTATGAGTGCTGCTAAACCTCCAGCTACAATGATGAGCCGCCACCACCACCAACCTGGAGAGAGAAT
This sequence comes from Lates calcarifer, assembly GCF_001640805.2. Classification (NCBI taxonomy): domain Eukaryota; kingdom Metazoa; phylum Chordata; class Actinopteri; family Centropomidae; genus Lates; species Lates calcarifer. The sequence goes on along the minus strand of NC_066839.1, from coordinate 3,048,209 downwards.
TTAGAAGAGATAAAAATAGTCAGTGGTGTTGAGATGATGAGCTGTTTATGATCATGTTCGAGAGAGAGAGAGAGAGAGAGAGAGAGATTTAGATTTTTAACAGTACTTTTTTTACATTTGGTTTAGAAATCACACAGACAGTTGTACGATCAACAAATCAGTTGAGGAAAGGTGTAAATATTAACTCTGTGCCGGTCGCTCTGCACAGCAGCTCCTCATGAGCCCATTGCTGTTCAAACATCTATATTCCCTGTGACCCTGTGGAAGCTGAACTCCAGCCTCAGTCTGGCCTTCACGTTGAGCTTCCACAGGGTCACAGCGTCAGTAGCGTCACACTCCGCTCTGTCACACAGCCGCGTTTTAAAAATTGTTTTTACACAACTTGTGTACAGAGTTTTTTTGTCAGCCTTGTGCAAGCTTAGTGTTTTTTTGTCAGTGCGCTTCAGTAGGGGGCCGCTGAGCTCTATGAACCCAGGGCACAGGTGGATCTCTGGGTACGGGTCTGTGGGGTCAGGCTCAGCTTCTCCCCTGCTGTGTTTAAGGAGCAGGACTCTCTCCTTCTCCGTCAGCCTCTTCTTCCAGAGCTCCAGGCTCCTCTGCGTCAGACGGACAGAGCGCAGTCCCAGCACAGAGCTCAGAGCTGTGCTGTCCATGAGTGCCGGTCCTGCTGTTTCTACCAGCTGCTCCAGGCAGAACATTTTTGAGCTGCACAGCGCCCCCATCAGCCCAGGCACGGTGCTGCAGCACACGTCCAGTTTGGCTCCACAGATTAAAGGCTCCTTCAACAACCAGTACAGAGAGTTACACTTCTCACTTCTTCTACATTTAAACAGCACCCAGGATTTAAAAACACCCTGATAAAAAGGAGGCAACCCACCTAACTTTAAAAACTTAGAATCAGTTAAAAACAGAGCAGCATCCAGCCCCAGGTTATTAACACGCCTGAGTATGCAGCTGGCCACATCTCTCCACACCAGATCCTCAGGTCCAGTCAGGTATCTCTGAATAAACTGGAGCCTGAAGGTGGCGGCCCTGCTGGCCAGGTGGACCAGGCCCTGGCCTCCCTCATCTCTGGATAAAAACAACACTGATTGTGGAACCCAATGTAATTTATCCCAGAAGAAATCAACCATCTTTGCTTGGATCTGGGCAATAAGACCTGATGGAGGGTCCAGACAGGCTAACCGGTGCCACAACAGAGAAGCCACCAGGTTATTCAAAATAAGGACCCTCCCTCTAAAAGACATCTGTGTGTGGATCCACCTCCACTTAGCCAGTTTATTATCCACTTTCTCTATGATGTTCTCCCAGTTTTTCTTTTCAATGTCGCTGTTTCCTATATAAACACCAAGGTATTTTAAACCCCCCCTTTTCCATGTGAGGCTCTGAGGGAGAACAGGGAGGCCCTCACGCCACTCACCAACAGCAAGGGCTTCACTCTTCCTCCAGTTCACCCTCGCAGCCGACACAACAGAAAACTTCTCAATCACAGAGTTTAAAACACACACGTCTTGTTGATCCTTGATAAAAACAACGACATCGTCAGCGTAAGCAGATAAAACCACACTGCTGTTAAAACCAGGTAAAATCAGGCCTCGAACAGATGACCTTATCTTTTGTAGGAGGGGTTCCAGGGAGAGTGCATAGAGCATCCCAGACAGAGCACAGCCCTGCCGGACGCCTCTATGCACTCTAAAAGGAGCACACAGGCCACCATTAAACTTCAGCACACTCTCAATGTCACTGTACAACACCTTGATCTTGGCTATGAGACCAGCGCTGAATCCAAACCTCTCCATGACCTTCCAGAGGAAGCCGTGTTCAACGCGGTCAAAAGCCTTTTCTTGATCTAATGAGATCAGTCCAGTGTTTATGCCTAATGAACTGGAGACCTCCAAAACATCCTGAATGAGGTAGATATTATCTACCATGGACCTGCCAGGCACACAGTACGTCTGGTCCCGCTGGAGAATCTGCTCCATGGTTCCTCTCAGCCGACTGGCCAGAGTTTTGGACAGAATCTTGTAGTCGGTGCAGAGGAGAGAGACAGGACGCCAGTTCCTGATGTCCTGTAAGTTGCCTTTCTTGGGCAGGAGGGTGAAAGATTTGTTGACAGTTAAAACAGAGTTAAAATGCCAATAGGCGCTTTTATGTAAAATGTTTCTGATAAAAACGTTACATAAAACCAAAGAATGATCCGTAAAACCAACTGGTAAAATCCTACACGTTTTAACAGCACTGACTCTGTGCTTTAAAACATAAAACCGATCCAGTCTGGCCAAAGAGATGGTGTTTTCTCTAACGTGGGACCATGTGTACTGTCTGCAGCCTGTATGCATCCCTCTCCACACGTCCACCAGGCCATGAGACGAGACCAGCTGCCTCAAGGCATGCTGGGATACTGGATGAGGCTCTGCATGGTTTCCATCTAAAATCTCATTCTCAGTACAATTAAAATCCCCACCCACGAATAAATAACCCTCTGAGCTACAGCCTTGGACAGGCCAGGCCTTGATTAAATGTCCCTCTTCACCACATCCAAAGCATTTTACAGAGGATGATGTTGCAAACAGAATATAATCAAAGTCATCCACACGGACTCGGAAGCGGTAATCAAACTCTTCATCCTTGTTGTTCAGTAGCATGAAGAGCTGCCTGCGGTGTTTCAGCCTGATAACACCTTCCTTATCGGGGACACCACCTTCCCATGTCTCGATAGTTCTTTGATCAGGAACTCATCACTTAAAAAAGGTGGCACGTTTGACAGAGTGATTTTTGTAGCTGCTGTGTCAGCGGGATCACCGGCTCAAACATCCCATTCACCGTGATGCCCGTCTCCACCAACCTGTTCACCTGTTCTACCTTTTCCAGGAACAGAACCACCGCACTGTTCATACGGGCAGCGGACTTCACAGAGCCGTGCCCGATTATTTCCCCCACAGCCAGTGCTACCTCCTCCACACTGCACGGAGAGCCAGCTCCGGTTTTAATACCGTGCTTCCTGTCAGCCTGGAGGAGGCGCTGCTGGACGCCATGCTCAGCTCCTCAGAGCGAGGCTGACAAACAAAGGACAAACAAACAAACACTAAACTAACTGAAGAGAAACCAACCACAGCAAAACTAAACTAACACACCTGCATTCATCAACACACACCACCGAAAATAATACAGAAAAAAGAAACAGAAAGAGAGAAAATACTCAATTTCATCCAACTCCTCCGCTCACACTCCAAAACACACTCACTCAGAGAGAGAGAGAGAGGAGAGAGGAGAGGAGAGAGGAGAGAGAGAGAGAGAGGTTCAGTCTCTACCTTGTGGTTTTGTTGGGTTAACATTTGTGGAGGTTTTTTTATTTGTCCCTTCTGATGTTCTCTCTCTCATGGTTGCTGCTGTGGCTGTTGTTGTTGTTGTTGCTGTAGTAGCAGTAGTAGTAGTAGCAGCAGCAGTAGTAGTAGTAGTAGTAGCAGTAGTAGTAGTAGCAGTAGTAGTAGTCAGTAGTAGTAGTTGTTGTTGTTGTTGGATCATCTGAACAAATAAAAGTCAATAAACTGTTCAGTGAAAACATACTTCATGTTTAACATCTGCAACAAACACATGACAAACAATGGTTCAATATTCAAACTTCACATCTGTCAAATGAACAATGATGTGTGTAATTATACATGTCAGTTTGAAATGATTTAAACAGCTCATCATATTCTCACCTGTTTTCTCCTTTGAGGTCTGAAGGCTGAAGATAAAATACTCTGCTTTTCCAGTGTCTCTATCTGTCACTTTACACTTTAATGCATTGTAATTCTGAATCTCAGTCAGGTGAGATGTTTTAATGTTCACAGAGGCTGAACAGGAATGATGTGATGTCTCCATTACTGTGAAATCATCCTTCAGCCACTCTACTGTGTATTTACAGCCTCCATATGGAAACACAGAGCAGGTCAAGTTGATCTTATCATCGTCCTCATGTTCAGTCACTGGTGAAGATGGAGATATTGTGAGAGAAAGACAACAAGAGTAAAATGAACTTCATCACTGTAATCAGAATTATTGTAATGTTTCAGTATTTTGTTCTAACAAGACAGTTTGAGCTGAAAACATTATGATGGAAATACTCACTGGTAACAACAGACAGTTCAACCAGAGCATCTGGACCTTGTTGTCCTGATCTGTAAAACTGTCTGCAGTTGTAATAACCAGCATTCCTCAACTGTGACCTTCTTTATAACCAGAGAACAGTTCTCTGTGACACTCAGTCTGTCTGATTTAGATTTGGCTGCTTCATGAATCTTCCCATGTTCAAACAGAGTTACTGTTGATCTGCTTCTTGAACTAGTGAAGATCCAGGTAGTTCTGTCACATTGATCCTGATCATCTCTCACATTTTCACAGGACAAAGTGACTTCATCTCCAACTCTGACAGTGAAGACTGAAGGGTTTTGTCCATTTGCTGCTGTTGACAAAGAGAGAAATATGAAAAATGAATTGAAATAAAAATCTGACTTAATGTGACAGTAATTTTAGAAACAATAGAAATTTACAAATGTGTCTCGTCCTTGGTTTCAAAGAGTCCATTAAACTCACTCACAGTCTAGACTGTCTGATTAAACAAGACAATCCATAATAAAGTACCATGAGTAATATTAATGCAGTTGTGTGATGTTGATTTAATGTGTGTTCCATGTGTCCTTACCTGTAAACTGAAGCACCAGGATCAGAAATAAAGACATTTGAATCCATGTGAATTCAGCCATCATGTTTCTCTGTCTCTCTCCTACTTTGTCAGTCTCTTGTTCTCAGACTCTCAACTGTCAAAGTCTGTGAGGTGGTTTATTCTTAAAGATGAATTCAGCCTCTACTTCCTGTGATGAGTGACGTGTCACTTCCTCATGGTGACTTCAGTCTGTGTTTGCTGTTTTTGTCAGGTATTAGCTTGTCATCTCTTGTACATATTAAAAACATAAAACTGTAAAAAGGTTTATGTAAAAAAACCTCTTCAGGTCAAAATGTAAAATCAGTTGCTACACAGACTAAACTGCCTTAAACACACTATTTATTAATATCACCACCACTAATGCACAACACTGCACCGTGCAAACCAACAGGTTCACACTGTGTCTGGTCTCACGGTCTATTTGCAGCATGTTAAACTACATGTCCTGTTGTTCACAGTGAGAACAACAGCAGCAGAGCTCTGGAGGTGTTACCCTCTAATGATGACCTGATGAACATCAGAACATGTTGGTGAACGTCTGACTGAACTATCTTTAAATTCCAAGCATCAGGTTCCCACACTTCTATTTTTGAACACCTGTAGTAGCAGGTCAGTTCATGTTGATGTGTTAAATGATTTGTTACTTTTTTGCAGAATCACACACTGATCAGCCACAACATTAAAACAACTGACAGGTGAAGTAAATAACATAGATCACCTTTTTACAATACAATGTTCTGGTGGGAAAAACTGGTCCTTTTCCATGCGTCACATACCTAAACATTGTTGCAGACCAATCACAAGCAAAGGCAGTTCTCTGTGGCAGTGGCCTCCTCCAGCAGGACAACGCTCCCTCCACACCACAAAAATGACTCAGAAATGGCTCAAAGAACACGACAAAGAATCCAAGGCATCAACCTCCAAACTTCCCAGATCCCAATCCAAATCTGTGAGATGTGCCTGAACAAATCAGATCAATGGAGGGCCCATGGCTGATGAGATTCAGCCACAACATGAACAGAGTAAAGAGAAAGGTGTTATCAAGACAAAGACCTGATTGAACACAGGTGAGCAGCAGACTGATCCCAAAAGGCCTGTGTCCTCCCAAACAGCCACAAGGGCCGAGTAAAAGAACAAGAACTCTGACAAAGTACAATCTAGTGTAGAGAACAGAAACACAACAACACAAACACTGCATCATACATCAAGATCCAAACACTGTCATGAGAAAGGTTTGAAACTAAAGCTCTCATTAAGGCCTGTGGGCTCCACAGTATTGAGCCTGTCAATCCAAAACATCACCTCCTCTGATGAGCTCGACTTTTTCAAGGCCAGTGAAACAAAGTTAAAATAAACTGATGAGACATGTTGGTGGTTCAGTGGTCAGTGAGGTCTTAGTTTCTGTTCTGCACCTTTACTTTGCATTGAATGAGTAATGGGAAATGTTTAGGTGTGAATGTGGACACAGCAGCAGAGGTCTGGTGGTTTGTTCTGATGATTAAAACTTTAAATTTGGAAAACCTACAGCGCTGACAGAAACAGTCAAAAGACAAACAGGTAATTGTGGTGAAATGATCACCTGATTCCAAAGAAGAAATTTACCAGTAGAATTAGATTTTTCCTGAAAATCAGTTGAGGCTACAAAAAGGTTTGACTCAACCTTGTTAAAAACCTGCAGGCCTGCAGACAGTGCTGTCTCTTTACCTTCAGTGAGCAGTTACGTCTGTGGTGACGTGAGCTTGTGGTTTGGTTGGTCTGTCTATTAGTTCCCATTAAAGAGGTCAAAACTCCAGCAACACTTGTAGTTTATAGAACAACTTTATTGTCAGACCAGAATGTTCCAGTTTGTGTCCTTCATCAAAGTCATTCTAAAAACATACTACAGATAACATTTGGATAAGGAAGCTGTAAAGTAGAAAAATTCAAAAACAACCAATCACATGCATCCACATACACATCAGCCAATGGGGCTCTTATAAGGATGGGTTGGGTTTATGGTCACGTGACTTCAGACCAATTTACAATTATACAGAAAACACTTAAAACATTAAAAACAAAAATATGATTCATACTTAAAATATGTTAAACCATTCTGTAAATAATTTACAACAAATCAGAGAAAATGTGGACATGAGTAAAATATTTCATGAACAGATTTAAAAATCCTCATTGTGCCAATGTGTGGACACAGTATGAAGAGTACAGTTTATATCATGTCTGTTCCCCTTTTTCACACTGTTCACCTCTAGATGGCGTCTCAACTCTCTCAATGACTTTATGTCTCATACAGCTGATACTGTTAAACATTGAATAAGATTCAGACCCTGTGTCCACTGTAATGGACATCAGTTATCAGCCAGTTATAATGTATTGATTTAACATTTTGTAACTGTGTCGTCATTTTACCAAAACTAAGCCAAGAAAAGAAACAATATGAGAAACTATTAAGATCATCCTCATCATAACTCTTAACATTTTAAATCTATGAGCTAAACAATCATGCAGTTGTTATAAAAATATAATGCTATATTTAATAAGTAACATGTTATTTGTTTGGTTACTTGATGGTAGCATAGAGGTTGCTGAGATCAATGGAGGCTCCAGCAGAAGAGGAGGAGGCTTTCACAGTGCTGTAGGTCACTGCACCACCTTCACCATCATCACCCTGAACCTGGGAGGAAACAGTACAACACATAAACTTAACACAACATCAGCTGACAGGAGTTCAGGAAGTCCTGATGTTTCTGACATCTAACAACTGAAATGTTCACTTTTCTGCAGCTTTTATCTGCTGATCAGATGATGAAATATGTTGTGAAGTTGACATGTTGGTCTGATGGTGGTGCTGCTGTGTAGTGAGGGCTTCACAAAGAACAAAAAACAAAAAATCAAATCATCAGGTATAACCAATCAGACAGCTTACCCGAGCTTTACTCTTGGTCTTCTTGGTGTAGCTGATGGAGGCGTAGGAAACACCACGTTCAGGATCAGTCTACACAGTGAAGACAACATAATAACTGTGAATTAATACTGAACTAATAGTTTAATTTCATTCACATCAAATCCAGTTGAATCTGTTCTTTGTTCTTCTTCTCTGTTGAAGGACAAAGTTAGATTCAAGAGTCTCTGCAGGGTTTAAGCTCAGTCCCTGTAAAAATACAGTTTAGTAACATTCAGTCATTGTGTTTCCTGAAAGCACATCACAGTGAACACAACACAAGCAACATCTGAGTACGACGTAAAGATAATGTGATGAATGAGATGGTGAAACATCTTCAGCATCTTATACTCCCAACAATTAACTGACCCTCTCTTCTGCAAACACTTACTGTTTTTCTACTGTGAAATCACTCATGTTTATAATTTCATCGATTCTTTCAGGTGTAAAACTGCACAGTTAATTTAATAATGAGAAATAAAAACCACAAACCCCACTTCCATTTCTAAAACCATAACTGTATTAACATATGATCATTCAGATTTAAAACTCACCATGTTTCCATCCGTCTGTCTTTGGTTCCCTGAAAAGAAAAAAGAGTTGAGTTTAGCTTTTACAGTGAAAGTTTATTTTTCATCTCAATGTTTCACCTGCAAATGTTCTCACCTCTAGTTTTCTTCCATCTGACGAACACAACAACAGATATTATGAGTGCTGCTAAACCTCCAGCTACAACGATGAGCCACCACCACCACCAACCTGGAGAGAGAATTTAGAAGAGATAAAAATAGTCAGTGGTGTTGAGATGATGAGCTGTTTATGATCATGTTCATTTACTGTCTCTGTATCTGTAATATTTTAACTGACAAACATCAAATGTCTGTTATTATCAGGCAGAAATGTTTTTCCTGTATCAGACATATCTCCTCCCACAGAGAGAGAGAGAGAGAGAGAGAGAGAGAGAGAGAGAGAGAGAGAGAGAGAGAGAGAGAGAGAGAGACATTACCTTGTGGTTGTGGATTGTTGTTTGCAGATGTTGTGTTGTTTTTTCCTCCTGATGTCCCTGGTTTGATTGTTGTTCTCACTCCACTTCCATCCTCACCTGAACAAATACAATGTGAACAGTGAGAAAACACCTCATGTTAAAATGTGACAAAGTAAACTTCAAATCCCTGAAATAAAGAAAAGTTCTGTGTGATTTTATTCACAAGGTTGAAATGATTCAAACAGCTCATCATATTCTCACCTGTTTTCTCACCTGAGCTCTGAGAGCTGAAGTTAAACTGCTGCACTTTTCCAGAGTCAATATCTGTCACTTTACACTTCAATAACTCATCATAGTTTATGATAAAGAGACATAAAGCTGATAATACTGTGAAGAGGATTACAACTGTTTAACAAAGCCACTGATGGAGTGAATGAGAGAATATCTCCACCCACAGCCGAGAGAGAGAGAGAGAGAGAGAGAGAGAGAGAGAGAGAGAGAGAGAGAGAGAGAGAGAGAGAGAGAGAGAGAGGTTCAGTCTCTACCTTGTGGTTTTGTTGGGTTAACGTTTGTGGAGGTTTTTTTATTTGTCCCTTCTGATGTTCTCTCTCTCATGGTTGCTGCTGTGGCTGTTGTTGTTGTTGTTGTTGCTGTAGTAGTAGTAGTAGTAGTAGTAGCAGCAGCAGTAGTAGTAGTAGTAGTAGTAGTAGTAGTAGCAGTAGCAGTAGTAGTAGCAGCAGCAGTAGTAGTAGTAGTAGCAGTAGTAGCAGTAGTAGTTGTTGTTGTTGTTGGATCTGAACAAATAAAAGTCAATAAACTGTTCAGTGAAAACATACTTCATGTTTAACATCTGCAACAAACACATGACAAACAATGGTTCAATATTCAAACTTCACATCTGTCAAATGAACAATGATGTGTGTAATTATACATGTCAGTTTGAAATGATTCAAACAGCTCATCATATTCTCACCTGTTTTCTCCTTTGAGGTCTGAAGGCTGAAGTTAAACACCTGAACTATTTTACTGTAAATATCTGTCACTTTACACTGCAATAATTTGTAATACTGATCAGTCAGGTGAGATGTTTTAATGTTCACAGAGGCTGAACAGGAATGATGTGATGTCTCCATTACTGTGAAATCATCCTTCAGCCACTTCACTCTGTATCTACAGTGGTCACGTGTCCACACAGAGCAGTATAATGTCAACTGATCTCTGTTCTTCTGTTCAGTCACTGGTGAAGATGGAGATATTGTGAGAGAAAGACAACAAGAGTAAAATGAACTTCATCACTGTAATCAGAATTATTGTAATGTTTCAGTATTTTGTTCTAACAAGACAGTTTGAGCTGAAAACATTATGATGGAAATACTCACTGGAAACAACAGACAGTTCAACCTGAGCCTGTTGAACTTGTTGTCCTGATCTGTCAAACTGTCTGCAGGTGTAACGACCAACATCCTCAACTGTGACCTTCTTTATAACCAGAGAACAGTTCTCTGTGAGACTCAGTCTGTCTGATTTAGATTTGGCTTCTTCATGAATCTTCCCAAGTTCATACAGAGGTACTGTTGATCTGCTTCCTGAACCAGTGAAGATCCAGGTAGAACTGTCACATTGATCCTGATCATCTCTCACATTTTCACAAGGTAAAGTGACTTCATCTCCAACTCTGACAGTGAGGACTGAAGGGTTTTGTCCATTTGCTGCTGTTGACAAAGAGAGAAATATGAAAAATGAATTGAAATAAAAATCTGACTTAATGTGACAGTAATTTTAGATCCAATAGAAATTTACAAATGTGTCTCGTCCTTGGTTTCAAAGAGTCCATTAAACTCACTCACAGTCTAGACTGTCTGATTAAACAAGACAATCCATAATAAAGTACCATGAGTAATATTAATGCAGTTGTGTGATGTTGATTTAATGTGTGTTCCATGTGTCCTTACCTGTAAACTGAAGCACCAGGATCAGAAATAAAGACATTTGAATCCATGTGAATTCAGCCATCATGTTTCTCTGTCTCTCTCCTACTTTGTCAGTCTCTTGTTCTCAGACTCTCAACTGTCAAAGTCTGTGAGGTGGTTTATTCTTAAAGATGAATTCAGCCTCTACTTCCTGTGATGAGTGACGTGTCACTTCCTCATGGTGACTTCAGTCTGTGTTTGCTGTTTTTGTCAGGTATTAGCTTGTCATCTCTTGTACATATTAAAATGTGTTTATGTTCGGTGCATTTCACTGACCATCTTATCTACAGTGATTTACAGTGAGGACAACAGTAGATCATTTCTTGATCAGGTTTATTCAGATCTCACAGCAGCCTGACAAAGATACTGTGAAACTGGAATGAACATGTTGGATGAAGAAGAGCTGGGAAATAAAGTAAAAGAGATTTTGTTTTGTTGTTTAAAAAAGAGAAACTTCAGGTCAAAATGTAAAATCAGCTGCTACACAGACTAAACTGCCTTAAACACTATTTATTAATATCACCACCACTAATGCACAACACTGCACCGTGCAAACCAACAGGTTCACACTGTGTCTGGTCTCACGGTCTATTTGCAGCATGTTAAACCACAGGTCCTGTTGTTCACAGTGAGAACAACAGCAGCAGAGCTCTGGAGGTGTTACCCTCTAATGATGACCTGATGAACACTGTCTATTTGTGCCATGTAGCACGTTAGACCACATGAAAAGAAGAAAAGGAGGGCTGTGGGAGCTGAATGTGTAAATAACTGTCTGCATTAATGCAGCTCTTCTTTTCTTTCCACAGTGTTTATCAGAAACAGACAGGATTCATGGTGTTTGACAGCTCACATGAACAGACAGGTGAAGAGTCAAACTCCTCGTCCTCCAGAATTTGACTCTTGATGTTCATGGTGCAACATGGTGATACTGTAGCAGCTGGGAAAGAACACAGATAAGATGATATTTTACTGGTCTGAGACCTGTTGGTTCCTCATTGTGTCTCTGAGGTCATTTGTTTTCTGAGAACTGAGGGGGAGGTGTTTTGGTGAGATTGTGGGTACAAATGAAGAAGTGCTGGGAATGATGATGTGACTTTTATTTGTTCAGGTGTTGGATCATCACCTGATGATGTGCAGAGAATCGGCTGCTCTCTATCTCTTGTACATGTTAAAAACATGAAAACCTAAAGTTTCACTTTTATGTAACATAATTGTCCTCAGGTCAAAATATAAAATCAGCTGCTACACAGACTAAACGATGAACAAAATCTAAATGTATTAGTATTACCTCTACTGTAAAAGACTGCACTGTGCAAACCAACAAGTTCACACTGTGTCTGGTCTCACGGTCTATTTGTGCCATGTTGCAAGTTAGACCACATGCAAAGAAGAAGAAGAAAAAAAAGAAGAAGAAGAGGACAATGAATGTGTGAACATAAGATAAATCTTTGCATCAGTGCAGCTCTTCTTTTCTTTCCACAGTGTTTATCAGAAACAGACAGGATTCATGGTGTTTGACAGCTCACATGAACAGACAGGTGAAGAGTCAAACTCCTCGTCCTCCAGAATCTGACTCTTGATGTTCATGGTGCAACATGGTGATACTGTAGCAGCTGGACAGATCACAGATAAGATGATATTTTACTGATCTGAGACCTGTTGGTTCCTCATTGTGTCTCTGAGGTCATGTATTTTCTGAGAACTGAGGCGGAGCTGTTTTGGTGAGAATATGACGACAGCAGCAGAGATCTGGAGGTTTTACCCTCTAATGACCAAATATACATCTGAAACACAAAGTGGTTCACACACTGATGAGTGTCTGAACTGTCTTTGATTTCCTGGAGGTGGAGCATCAAGTTCCCACACTCCCACTTTGAACACATGTAGCAGCAGCTCTGTTCATGTTGATTAGAAAAGGTTTGTTATGAGGAGCTTTATGCAAAATTATCTACTACAGTTTCATTCATATGTTGTTTAGACGAATGTCAGAGCCCAGTGCAAACAGAGCTGTCCAACCCAACAGAGGGAAGAGGTGAGAGAACAGGAAGTGGAGAGCTGAGCAGAGACGAGCCTGTAGTGTGGTCTGAGGTTCAGTGTTGTGATCTGTGTGTCTGACAGAGAGAGAGAGAGAGAGAGAGAGAGAGAGAGAGAGAGAGAGCAGCTCCTCACCTCAAACACCTTCTACCTGATTCTTCCTGCTTTTAGAAACAGACAGTTTGGCCTGTCCCACCACAAAGTTTAACAGCTCACACTTCTTTACATTCATTTTGTTGCAGCCAGCAGCAAAAATAAAAACACTTTCACACCAACTCTCACTACAGTGAAAAACTGTTTCTGGTTCTTGGCAGAAAGGACATTTACTGGACACTGTGGGATTGATGTTAGAAACAAAGCTGTTGACAGCCAGCGCCCCCTGCTGGATCCTCCACTGCACATCACCTGATCTCTTGTCTAACATCAGCTGCTCCTCAATCAGAGCCTCCTCCAGAGGCCAAAACAGTGAAGATGCAGGTTCCAGTCTGTTCCATTTAAAAAGAGTCAATGTTCTAAAAAGTCTCTGATAAAATGGAGGCAAGTCTCACATTTAATTATAAAACTACAGTTCATTAAAAACAAGGATGCATCTAAACCTGAACCTCTCTCCTTAAAATGCTGCTCATTATTTGTTTCCAGACCACATCATCATTTCCTGTGAGGTAACGTTGGATAAAGTGTAATCTAAAAGCTGCTACTCTGCTGCCCAGGTAAAGTTCACTGATGAACCATGATGGACTGCACTTTCTGTAACAGACCAGCAGGGGGCTCCATACATGAACCTGTGCCAAAGAGTTGATGCTGCCAGATTATGAATGATCAGGACTCTTCCTCTGTTCATGTGAGGTAACAGCCACCTTCCACTAGTCTGTCTCTGTGTCTCCTCTCTCCTCCTCCCTCTGTGTTTTATCAGCAGAGGAGACTCTCTCAGGACAGACTCAGACTAAGTGACCCTCCTCCTCAATTACAACACTGCTCTCAACCAGTTTGTTCTGATCAGAATCAGAATCAGACTTTATTGCCAAGTAAGTTTGCACATATAAGGAATTTGTCTTGGTATATTGGTGCTAAAGGACAGTTATAGTAAAAAAAAAAAAAAAAGGAAAAAGCAAAAACTATATATACAAGGAACATAAATATATGCACAAGGAGCATGGGGGGTGGGGGGGCACTACATCTTGTTGAGGAGCCCAGTTTCAGAGGGGAAGAAACTGTTCCTGTTCTTGGGGAGTGTCCTGTGGAGTTTGTGACCAGGATGGGAGGGATTGGCCATGATCTTTCCTGCCCGCCTCAGGGTCCTGGAGGTGAACAGGTCCTGGAGAGAAGGCAGGTTACAGCCGATCACCTTCTCAGCAGACTGGATGACACGCTGCAGTCTGCCTCTGTCCTTGGCAGTAGCAGCAGTGTACCAGATGGTGATGGAGGAGGTGAGGATGGACTCAATGATGGAGGTGTAGAAGTGCACCATCACTGTCCTTGGCAGGTTGAACTATGTCCTTGTCAGAGATGAGCCCAATTATGGTGGTGTCGTCGGCAAATTTCAGAAGTTTGACAGACTAGTGATTGGAGGTGCAGCTGTTGGTGTACAGGGTGAAGAGTAGAGGGGAGAGAACACAGCCTTGAGGGGAACCGGTGCTGATGGTTGGGAGAGAGTTGTCGTTGTGTTGGGGGAGGAGGGGGCCTCTAAGGTGTGCAGCTTTGGAGAGGCCCTGACCCCTGCTGTGCTGGGGGAGGGTGAGAGGCTGATGTTGGCCAGGTGTGAGTCGTTCGTGGAGTGGGGGGACTTTGGGCTTGCAGTTAGTGATCTGTCTGAGCCCCCTCCAGACAGAAGCAGAGTCTCCTGCTGAGAACTGGTGTTGTAGTTTCTCAGAGTACAGGCGTTTAGCTTCTTTCACCGCCTTGCTGAACCTGTACTTTGACTCCCTCAACCTGACTCTGTCCCCACTCAGTGAACCAGGGTTTGTCGTTGTTGTAACTCACCCTGGTGCATGTTGGTATACAGCAGTCCTCACAGAAGCTGATGTATGAGGTCACAGCCTCTGTATACTCATCCAGACTGTTGGTGACAGTCCTGAATACATCCCAGTCTGTGCAGTCCAAGTACGCCTGGAGATCCTCCACAGCCCCACTGGTCCACTTCTTTGATGTCCTCACAACAGGTTTAGAGAGTTTTAATTTCTGCCTGTATGCAGGAATCAGGTGGACCATGACATGGTCAGAGTGGCCCAGTGCAGGGTGGGGGGCGTGAAAAACGTTGCTTACTGTGGTGTAACAGTGATCCAGAATGCGCCGAATCTCGTCTAAAAGCAGTTGCTCCTCAATCAGAGCTGTTGACAGCCAGCGCCCCCTGCTGGATCCTCCACTGCACATCACCTGATCTCTCGTCTAACAGCAGTTGCTCCTCAATCAGAGCCTCCTCCAGAGGCCACAACAGTGAAGATGCAGGTTCCAGTCTGTTCCATTTAAAAAGAGTCAATGTTCTAAAAAGTCTCTGATAAAATGGAGGCAAGTCTCACATTTAATTATAAAACTACAGTTCATTAAAAACAAGGATGCATCTAAACCTGAACCTCTCTCCTTAAAATGCTGCTCATTATTTGTTTCCAGACCACATCATCATTTCCTGTGAGGTAACGTTGGATAAAGTGTAATCTAAAAGCTGCTACTCTGCTGCCCAGGTAAAGTTCACTGATGAACCATGATGGACTGCACTTTCTGTAACAGACCAGCAGGGGGCTCCATACATTTGAACCTGAGAGCTGGTGGCAGAGTTCCAGAGCTGGGGAGCAGAGTGGCTGAAAGCTCTGCTCCCCGTGGTGCTGAGGCAGGCAGAGGGCACAATGAGGTGGATGGAGGAGGAAGATCTGAGGGAGCAGGATGGGTTGGTGATGTGAAGGAGGTCAGACAGATATGAAGGGACAATGTTGTGGATGGAGGAGTTTGAATTCAATTCATTGCTGAACTGGGAGCCAGTGGAGTTGCTGTAGTATGGGGGTGATGTGATGGTATGAGGGGGTTGTGGAGGTTACGGAGGATCTTTTGAAGGAGGCCAAAGAGGAGAGAGTTGCAGTAATCAGTGCGGGAGGTGACAAGGCTGTGGACAAAGATGGAGGCAGCATGGGGGGTGAGGGAGGGGTGGAGTCGATTAATGTCGCATAGATGGAAGTATGTGAACCAGGTGATGTTATTGTGGGATTAGAATTATAGTGTGCTGTCGAGGATGACACCCAGACTCTGGGGAGGAAACTGGGGAGCTGTCAGTTGTAAAATTGAATATAAAAACTTTATTTGCAAATGTTGTCATCATCAGCCACAACAAAGAGAAGATTATTACAGATTTCATTAAGACTCAAAGTCTGTTAAAGCCAAATACATACACATACAACACACATAAGGACACACATGTTAACACCAGTGCTTAACTAAGTCAACTGCAATGTTCTCCTCTGTACACTGAGTGTCACTGTTGCAGCTTCTACTCACAGCTAAACTTTGCATCTAGAATTTAAAGAAGTTCAATAAGACATGAATTTCCAAGTAAAAGAACAAGAACTCTGACAAAGTACAATCTAGTGTAGAGAACAGAAACACAACAACACAAACACTGCATCATACATCAAGATCCAAACACTGTCATGAGAAAGGTTTGAAGCTAAAGCTCTCATTAAGGCCTGTGGGCTCCACAGTATTGAGCCTGTCAATCCAAAACATCACCTCCTCTGATGAGCTCGACTTTTTCAAGGCCAGTGAAACAACAACACATCCACTATTTCTGTATGTCTCATCATCTTCAGCATATTAACACAGGAATCTAATGTAATGTAACAGAAACAAACATTCAACAACCCAGACAAAAAGATGCAACAAGGAAACAACAAGAAAATAACTGTTATAAGGGAACTAAACATTAGGATTGAAAGTCCATTATTTCACTCACAGTAGTTGTCTTTGTTGTCTTGGTTGGTTTGGAGGGAAAAGGGCCTGCAGGCCAAAGGAGGAGGGGTTATAGAACTTCCTGGGTGTGGTTAATAGGCTGACAGGTGATTTCAGGGAAGGCTGGGTATCTAAACTTGTGATTTAACATCGTCCAAATTTCCAGTTGTGATGATTGTTGTGTGATCAGAAATACAGACTTTAGGAGCTGTGTTGATCTGAGATGATATTTAACAGCAGTGGACTCATTTCTGTGGTGAGTTGATGTTGATCAGTGTCTGACAGAAGCAGAAGGGTCTCCAACGTTTTCATAGTTGACTGGACCATCATCTTCATCTTCATCATTATTCACCTGTGAAAACAACACAGTGTCGACTTCAGCTTCAACAGGAAAAATCCAGCTTTGTTCAACTTTTTGTTTCAAACAGTTTCATGTGTGAATGTTGTCACCTTTACTTCTTGTCCACACGTTGACTGTAACAACAGATATTATGAGTGCTGCTAAACCTCCAGCTACAATGATGAGCCGCCACCACCACCAACCTGGAGAGAGAATTTAGAAGAGATAAAAATAGTCAGTGGTGTTGAGATGATGAGCTGTTTATGATCATGTTCGAGAGAGAGAGAGAGAGAGAGAGAGAGAGAGAGAGAGAGAGAGAGAGAGAGAGAGAGAGAGAGAGAGAGAGAGAGAGAGAGAGAGAGAGACATTACCTTGTGGTTGTGGATTGTTGTTTGCAGATGTTGTGTTGTTTTTTCCTCCTGATGTCCCTGGTTTGATTGTTGTTCTCACTCCACTTCCATCCTCACCTGAACAAATACAATGTGAACAGTGAGAAAACACCTCATGTTAAAATGTGACAAAGTAAACTTCAAATCCCTGAAATAAAGAAAAGTTCTGTGTGATTTTATTCACAAGGTTGAAATGATTCAAACAGCTCATCATATTCTCACCTGTTTTCTCACCTGAGCTCTGAGAGCTGAAGTTAAACTGCTGCACTTTTCCAGAGTCAATATCTGTCACTTTACACTTCAATAACTCATCATAGTTTATGATAAAGAGACATAAAGCTGATAATACTGTGAAGAGGATTACACCTGTTTAACAAAGCCACTGATGGAGTGAATGAGAGAATATCTCCACCCACAGCCGAGAGAGAGAGAGAGAGAGAGAGAGAGAGAGAGAGAGAGAGAGATTTTGATTTTTAACAGTACTTTATTTACATTTGGTTTAAAAATCACACAGACAGTTGTACGATCAACAAATCAGTTGAGGAAAGGTGTAAATATTAGCTCTGTGCCGATCACTCTGCACAGCAGCTCCTCATGAGCCCATTGCTGTTCAAACACATCTATATTCCCTGTGACCCTGTGGAAGCTGAACTCCAGCCTCAGTCTGGCCTTCACGTTGAGCTTCTACAGGGTCACAGCGTCAGTAGCGTCACACTCTGCTCTGTCACACAGCCGCGTTTTAAAAATTGTTTTTACACAACTTGTGTACAGAGTTTTTTTGTCAGCCTTGTGCAGGCTTAGTGTTTTTTTGTCAGTGCGCTTCAGTAGGGGGCCGCTGAGCTCTATGAACCCAGGGCACAGGTGGATCTCTGGGTACGGGTCTGTGGGGTCAGGCTCAGCTTCTCCCCTGCTGTGTTTAAGGAGCAGGACTCTCTCCTTCTCCGTCAGCCTCTTCTTCCAGAGCTCCAGGCTCCTCTGCGTCAGACGGACAGAGCGCAGTCCCAGCACAGAGCTCAGAGCTGGGCTGTCTGTGAGCGCCGGTCCTGCTGCTTCTACCAGCTGCTCCAGGCAGAACATTTTTGATCTGCACAGCGCCCCCATCAGCCCAGGCACGGTGCTGCAGCACACATCCAGTTTGGCTCCACAGATTAAAGGCTCCTTCAACAACCAGTACAGAGAGTTACACTTCTCACTTCTTCTACATTTAAACAGCACCCAGGATTTAAAAACACCCTGATAAAAAGGAGGCAACCCACCTAACTTTAAAAACTTAGAATCAGTTAAAAACAGAGCAGCATCCAGCCCCAGGTTATTAACACGCCTGAGTATGCAGCTGGCCACATCTCTCCACACCAGATCCTCAGGTCCAGTCAGGTATCTCTGAATAAACTGGAGCCTGAAGGTGGCGGCCCTGCTGGCCAGGTGGACCAGGCCCTGGCCTCCCTCATCTCTGGATAAAAACAACACCGATTGTGGAACCCAATGTAATTTATCCCAGAAAAAATCAACCATCTTTGCTTGGATCTGGGCAATAAGACCTGATGGAGGGTCCAGACAGGCTAACCGGTGCCACAACAGAGAAGCCACCAGGTTATTCAAAATAAGGACCCTCCCTCTAAAAGACATCTGTGTGTGGATCCACCTCCACTTAGCCAGTTTATTATCCACTTTCTCTATAATGTTTTCCCAGTTTTTCTTTTCGATGTCGCTGTTTCCTATATAAACACCAAGATATTTTAAACCCCCCCTTTTCCATGTGAGGCTCTGAGGGAGAACAGGGAGGCCCTCACGCCACTCACCAACAGCAAGGGCTTCACTCTTCCTCCAGTTCACCCTCGCAGCCGACACAACAGAAAACTTCTCGATCACAGAGTTTAAAACACACACGTCTTGTTGATCTTTGATAAAAACAACGACATCGTCAGCGTAAGCAGATAAAACCACACTGCTGTTAAAACCAGGTAAAATCAGGCCTCGAACAGATGACCTTATTTTTTGTAGGAGGGGTTCCAGGGAGAGTGCATAGAGCATCCCAGACAGAGCACAGCCCTGCCGGACGCCTCTATGCACTCTAAAAGGAGCACACAGGCCACCATTAAACTTCAGCACACTCTCAATGTCACTGTACAACACCTTGATCTTGGCTATGAGACCAGCGCTGAACCCAAACCTCTCCATGACCTTCCAGAGGAAGCCGTGTTCAACGCAGTCAAAAGCCTTTTCTTGATCTAATGAGATCAGTCCAGTGTTTATGCCTAATGAACTGGAGACCTCCAAGACATCCCGAATGAGGTAGATATTATCTACCATGGACCTGCCAGGCACACAGTACGTCTGGTCCCGGTGGAGAATCTGCTCCATGGTTCCTCTCAGCCAACTGGCCAGAGCTTTGGACAGAATCTTGTAGTCGGTGCAGAGAGAGACAGGACGCCAGTTCCTGATATCCTGTAAGTTGCCTTTCTTGGGCAGGAGGGTGAAAGATTTGTTGACAGTTAAAACAGAGTTAAAATGCCAATAGGCGCTTTTATGTAAAATGTTTCTGATAAAAACGTTACATAAAACCAAAGAATGATCCGTAAAACCAACTGGTAAAATCCTACACGTTTTAACAGCACTGACTCTGTGCTTTAAAACATAAAACCGATCCAGTCTGGCCAAAGAGATGGTGTTTTCTCTAACGTGGGACCATGTGTACTGTCTGCAGCCTGTGTGCATCCTTCTCCACACGTCCACCAGGCCATGAGACGAGACCAGCTGCCTCAAGGCATGCTGGGATACTGGATGAGGCTCTGCATGGTTTCCATCTAAAATCTCATTCTCAGTACAATTAAAATCCCCACCCACGAATAAATAACCCTCTGAGCTACAGCCTTGGACAGGCCAGGCCTTGATTAAATGTCCCTCTTCACCACATCCAAAGCATTTTACAGAGGATGATGTTGCAAATAGAATATAATCAAAGTCATCCACACGGACTCGGAAGCGGTAATCAAACTCTTCATCCTTGTTGTTCAGTAGCATGAAGAGCTGCCTGCGGTGTTTCAGCCTGATAACACCTTCCTTATCGGGGACACCACCTTCCCATGTCTCGATAGTTCTTTGATCAGGAACTCATCGCTTATAAAAGGTGGCACGTTTGACAAAGTGATTTTTGTGGCCGGCTGTGTCAGCGGGATCACCGGCTCAAACATCCCATTCACCGTGATGCCCGTCTCCACCAACCTGTTAACCTGTTCCACCTTTTCCAGGAACAGAACCACCGCACTGTTCATACGGGCAGCGGACTTCACAGAGCCGTGCCCGATTATTTCCCCCACAGCCAGTGCTACCTCCTCCACACTGCACGGAGAGCCAGCTCCGGGTTTAATACCGTGCTTCCTGTCAGCCTGGAGGAGGCGCTGCTGGACGCCATGCTCAGCTCCTCAGAGCGAGGCTGACAAACAAAGAACAAACAAACAAACACTAAACTAACGAAGAGAAACCAACCACAGCAAAACTAAACTAACACACCTGCATTCATCAACACACACCACCGAAAATAATACAGAAAAAAGAAACAGAAAGAGAGAAAATACTCAATTTCATCCAACTCCTCCGCTCACACTCCAAAACACACTCACTCAGAGAGAGAGAGAGAGAGAGAGAGAGAGAGAGAGAGAGAGAGAGAGAGAGAGAGAGAGAGAGGTTCAGTCTCTACCTTGTGGTTTTGTTGGGTTAACGTTTGTGGAGGTTTTTTTATTTGTCCCTTCTGATGTTCTCTCTCTCATGGTTGCTGCTGTGGCTGTTGTTGTTGTTGCTGTAGTAGTAGTAGCAGCAGTAGTAGTAGTAGCACCAGTAGTAGTAGTAGTAGTAGTAGTAGTAGTAGTAGTAGTAGTAGTTGTTGTTGTTGTTGGATCATCTGAACAAATAAAAGTCAATAAACTGTTCAGTGAAAACATACTTCATGTTTAACATCTGCAACAAACACATGACAAACAATGGTTCAATATTCAAACTTCACATCTGTCAAATGAACAATGATGTGTGTAATTATACATGTCAGTTTGAAATGATTTAAACAGCTCATCATATTCTCACCTGTTTTCTCCTTTGAGGTCTGAAGGCTGAAGATAAAATGCTCTGCTTTTCCAGTGTCTGTATCTGTCACTTTACACTTTAATGCATTGTAATTCTGAATCTCATTCAGGTGAGATGTTTTAATGTTCACAGAGGCTGAACAGGAATGATGTGATGTCTCCATTACTGTGAAATCATCCTTCAGCCACTCTACTGTGTATCTACAGTCTCCATATGGAAACACAGAGCAGGTCAAGATGATCTTATCATCGTCCTCATGTTCAGTCACTGGTGAAGATGGAGATATTGTGAGAGAAAGACAACAAGAGTAAAATGAACTTCATCACTGTAATCAGAATTATTGTAATGTTTCAGTATTTTGTTCTAACAAGACAGTTTGAGCTGAAAACATTATGATGGAAATACTCACTGGTAACAACAGACAGTTCAACCAGAGCATCTGGACCTTGTTGTTGTCCTGATCTGTCAAACTGTCTGCAGCCGTAATAACCAGCATCCTCAACTGTGACCTTCTTTATAACCAGAGAACAGTTCTCTGTGAGACTCAGTCTGTCTGATTTAGATTTGGCTGCTCTGTGAATCTTCCCAAGTTCAAACAGAGTTACTGTTGATCTGCTTCCTGAACCAGTGAAGATCCAGGTAGTTCTGTCACATTGATCCTGATCATCTCTCACATTTTCACAAGGTAAAGTGACTTCATCTCCAACTCTGACAATGAGGACTGAAGGGTTTTGTCCATTTGCTGCTGTTGACAAAGAGAGAAATATGAAAAATGAATTGAAATAAAAATCTGACTTAATGTGACAGTAATTTTAGATCCAATAGAAATTTACAAATGTGTCTCGTCCTTGGTTTCAAAGAGTCCATTAAACTCACTCACAGTCTAGACTGTCTGATTAAACAAGACAATCCATAATAAAGTACCATGAGTAATATTAATGCAGTTGTGTGATGTTGATTTAATGTGTGTTCCATGTGTCCTTACCTGTAAACTGAAGCACCAGGATCAGAAATAAAGACATTTGAATCCATGTGAATTCAGCCATCATGTTTCTCTGTCTCTCTCCTACTTTGTCAGTCTCTTGTTCTCAGACTCTCAACTGTCAAAGTCTGTGAGGTGGTTTATTCTTAAAGATGAATTCAGCCTCTACTTCCTGTGATGAGTGACGTGTCACTTCCTCATGGTGACTTCAGTCTGTGTTTGCTGTTTTTGTCAGGTATTAGCTTGTCATCTCTTGTACATATTAAAATGTGTTTATGTTCAGTGCATTTCACTGACCATCTTATCTACAGTGATTTACAGTGAGGACAACAGTAGATCATTTCTTGATCAGGTTTATTCAGATCTCACAGCAGCCTGACAAAGATACTGTGAAACTGGAATGAACATGTTGGATGAAGAAGAGCTGGGAAATAAAGTAAAAGAGATTTTGTTTTGTTGTTTAAAAAAAGAGAAACTTCAGGTCAAAATGTAAAATCAGCTGCTACACAGACTAAACTGCCTTAAACACACTATTTATTAATATCACCACCACTAATGCACAACACTGCACCGTGCAAACCAACAGGTTCACACTGTGTCTGGTCTCACGGTCTATTTGCAGCATGTTAAACCACAGGTCCTGTTGTTCACAGTGAGAACAACAGCAGCAGAGCTCTGGAGGTGTTACCCTCTAATGATGACCTGATGAACACTGTCTATTTGTGCCATGTAGCACGTTAGACCACATGAAAAGAAGAAAAGGAGGGCTGTGGGAGCTGAATGTGTAAATAACTGTCTGCATTAATGCAGCTCTTCTTTTCTTTCCACAGTGTTTATCAGAAACAGACAGGATTCATGGTGTTTGACAGCTCACATGAACAGACAGGTGAAGAGTCAAACTCCTCGTCCTCCAGAATCTGACTCTTGATGTTCATGGTGCAACATGGTGATACTGTAGCAGCTGGGAAAGATCACAGATAAGATGATATTTTACTGATCTGAGACCTGTTGGTTCCTCATTGTGTCTCTGAGGTCATTTGTTTTCTGAGAACTGAGGCGGAGCTGTTTTGGTGAGAATATGACGACAGCAGCAGAGATCTGGAGGTTTTACCCTCGAATGACCAAATACTAAAAATAAATCTGAAACAGAATTTATTTATTTATTAATGGTTAAGGTCTTGTACATATAGGTAAATGATTTATTCAGATCTGTCAGCAGCCTGACAAAGACTCAAAATATGTTAAAACAGAAAATAAAATGAACATGTCAAATTAAGAAGTGTTTGGAAATTTACTGATAAAAACGGCAGAGAGAAGGAAACTGTGGTTCAGTGCAGACATAAAGGTCATGAACCACTGATGATGTGCAGAAAATCTGCTGCTCTGACCAGACAAACGAACTCCTCCTTTAGTCAGAGTTCAACAAGAGAAACTTCAGGTCAAAATGTAAAATCAGCTGCTACACAGACTAAACTGCCTTAAACACACTATTTATTAATATCACCACCACTAATGCACAACACTGCACCGTGCAAACCAACAGGTTCACACTGTGTCTGGTCTCACGGTCTATTTGCAGCATGTTAAACCACATGTCCTGTTGTTCACAGTGAGAACAACAGCAGCAGAGCTGTGGAGGTGTTACCCTCTAATGATGACCTGATGAACATCAGAAAAACAAGTGGTTAACATGTTGGTGAACGTCTGACTGAACTATCTTTAAATTCCAAGCATCAGGTTCCCACACTTCTATTTTTGAACACCTGTAGTAGCAGGTCAGTTCATGTTGATGTGTTAAATGATTTGTTACAAGATGCTTTTTTGCAGAATCAAACACTGATCAGCCACAACATTAAAAACCACTGAAGGTGAAGTAAATATTATAGATTATCTCATTACAATACAATGTTCTGGTGGGAAAAAGTGATCCTTTTGCATGTGTCATTATCAAAGAACACGACAAAGAGCCAAAGGCATCAACCTCCAAACTTCCCAGATCCCAATCCAAATCTGTGAGATGTGCCTGAACAAATCAGATCCATGGAGGCCCCATGGCTGATGAGATTCAGCCACAACATGAACAGAGTAAAGAGAAAGGTGTTATCAAGACAACGACCTGATTGAACACAGGTGAGCAGCAGACTGCTCCCAAAAGGCCTGTGTCCTCCCAAACAGCCACAAGGGCCGAGTAAAAGAACAAGAACTCTGACAAAGTACAATCTAGTCTAGAGAACAGAAACACAACAACACAAACACTGCATCATACATCAAGATCCAAACACTGTCATGAGAAAGGTTTGAAACTAAAGCTCTCATTAAGGCCTGTGGGCTCCACAGTATTGAGCCTGTCAATCCAAAACATCACTTCCTCTGATGAGCTCGACTTTTTCAAGGCCAGTGAAACAAAGTTAAAATAAACTGATGAGACATGTTGGTGGTTCAGTGGTCAGTGAGGTCTTAGTTTCTGTTCTGCACCTTTACTTTGCATTGAATGAGTAATGGGAAATGTTTAGGTGTGAATGTGGACACAGCAGCAGAGGTCTGGTGGTTTGTTCTGATGATTAAAACTTTACATTTGGAAAACCTACAGTGCTGACAGAAACAGTCAAAAGACAAACAGGTAATTGTGGTGAAATGATCACCTGATTCCAAAGAAGAAATTTACCAGTAGAATTAGATTTTTCCTGAAAATCAGTTGAGGCTACAAAAGGTTTGACTTAACCTTGTTAAAAACCTGCAGGCCTGCAGACAGTGCTGTCTCTTTACCTTCAGTGAGCAGTTACGTCTGTGGTGACGTGAGCTTGTGGTTTGGTTGGTCTGTCTATTAGTTCCCATTAAAGAGGTCAAAACTCCAGCAACACTTGTAGTTTATAGAACAACTTTATTGTCAGACCAGCATGTTCCAGTTTGTGTCCTTCATCAAAGTCATTCTAAAAACATACTACAGATAACATTTAGATAAGGAAGCTGTAAAGTAGAAAAATTCAATCACATGCATCCACATACACATCAGCCAATGGGGCTCTTATAAGGATGGGTTGGGTTTATGGTCATGTGACTTCAGGCCAATTGTTGTAAGGCCTTCATTAGTTACCACAAACCAATACACAGAAAAACACTTAAAACACTAAAAACAAAAATATGATTCATACTTAAAATATGTTAAACCATTCTGTAAATAATTTACAACAAATCAGAGAAAATGTGGACATGAGTAAAATATTTCATGAACAGAATTTAAAAATCCTCATTGTGCCAATGTGGGGACACAGTATGAAGATTACAGTTTATATCATGTCTGTTCCCCTTTTTCACACTGTTCACCTCTAGATGGCGTCTCAACTCTCTCAATGACTTCATGTGTCATACAGCTGATACTGTTAAACATTGAATAAGATTCAGACCCTGTGTCCACTGTAATGGACATCAGTTATCAGCCAAGTAGCATGTTATTTGTTTGGTTACTTGATGGTAGCATAGAGGTTGCTGGGATCAATGGAGGCTCCAGCAGAAGAGGAGGAGGCTTTCACAGTGCTGTAGGTCACTGCACCACCTTCACCATCATCACCCTGAACCTGGGAGGAAACAGTACAACACATAAACTTAACACAACATCAGCTGACAGGAGTTCAGGAAGTCCTGATGTTTCTGACATCTAACAACTGAAATGTTCACTTTTCTGCAGCTTTTATCTGCTGATCAGATGATGAAATATGTTGTGAAGTTGACATGTTGGTCTGATGGTGGTGCTGCTGTGTAGTGAGGGCTTCACAAAGAACAAAAAACAAAAAATCAAATCATCAGGTATAACCAATCAGACAGCTTACCCGAGCTTTACTCTTGGTCTTCTTGGTGTAGCTGATGGAGGCGTAGGAAACACCACGTTCAGGATCAGTCTACACAGTGAAGACAACATAAAGACTGTGAATTAATACTGAACTAATAATTAGTTCAGTAACTAACTAACAGTTAATAATGAGAAACAAAGACCACAAACAGCACTTCCATTTCTAAAACCATAACTGTATTAACATGTGATCATTCAGATTTAAAACTCACCATGTTTCCATCCGTCTGTCTTTGGTTCCCTGAAAAGAAAAAAGAGTTGAGTTTAGCTTTTACAGTGAAAGTTTATTTTTCATCTAAATGTTTCACCTGCAAATGTTCTCACCTCTAGTTTTCTTCCATCTGACGAACACAACAACAGATATTATGAGTGCTGCTAAACCTCCAGCTACAATGATGAGCCACCACCACCACCAACCTGGAGAGAGAATTTAGAAGAGATAAAAATAGTCATTGGTGTTGAGATGATGAGCTGTTTATGATCATGTTCATTTACTGTCTCTGTATCTGTAATATTTTAACTGACAAACATCAAATGTCTGTTATTATCAGGCAGAAATGTTTTTCCTGTATCAGACATATCTCCTCCCACAGAGAGAGAGAGAGAGAGAGAGAGAGAGAGAGAGAGAGAGAGAGAGAGAGAGAGAGAGAGACATTACCTTGTGGTTGTGGATTGTTGTTTGCAGATGTTGTGTTGTTTTTTCCTCCTGATGTCCCTGGTTTGATTGTTGTTCTCACTCCACTTCCATCCTCACCTGAACAAATACAATGTGAACAGTGAGAAAACACCTCATGTTAAAATGTGACAAAGTAAACTTCAAATCCCTGAAATAAAGAAAAGTTCTGTGTGATTTTATTCACAAGGTTGAAATGATTCAAACAGCTCATCATATTCTCACCTGTTCTCTCACCTGAGCTCTGAGAGCTGAAGTTAAACTGCTGCACTTTTCCAGAGTCAATATCTGTCACTTTACACTTCAATAACTCATCATAGTTTATGATAAAGAGACATAAAGCTGATAATACTGTGAAGAGGATTACAACTGTTTAACAAAGCCACTGATGGAGTGAATGAGAGAATATCTCCACCCACAGCCGAGAGAGAGAGAGAGAGAGAGAGAGAGAGAGAGAGAGAGAGAGAGAGAGAGAGAGAGAGAGAGAGAGAGAGAGAGAGAGAGAGGTTCAGTCTCTACCTTGTGGTTTTGTTGGGTTAACGTTTGTGGAGGTTTTTTTATTTGTCCCTTCTGATGTTCTCTCTCTCATGGTTGCTGCTGTGGCTGTTGTTGTTGTTGCTGTAGTAGTAGTAGTAGTAGCAGCAGTAGTAGTAGTAGCAGCAGTAGTAGTAGTAGTAGTAGTAGTTGTTGTTGTTGTTGTTGTTGGATCTGAACAAATAAAAGTCAATAAACTGTTCAGTGAAAACATACTTCATGTTTAACATCTGCAACAAACACATGACAAACAATGGTTCAATATTCAAACTTCACATCTGTCAAATGAACAATGATGTGTGTAATTATACATGTCAGTTTGAAATGATTTAAACAGCTCATCATATTCTCACCTGTTTTCTCCTTTGAGGTCTGAAGGCTGAAGATAAAATACTCTGCTTTTCCAGTGTCTGTATCTGTCACTTTACACTTTAATGCATTGTAATTCTGAATCTCATTCAGGTGAGATGTTTTAATGTTCACAGAGGCTGAACAGTAATGATGTGATGTCTCCATTACTGTGAAATCATCCTTCAGCCACTCTACTGTGTATTTAC
This sequence comes from Lates calcarifer, assembly GCF_001640805.2. Taxonomy (NCBI): domain Eukaryota; kingdom Metazoa; phylum Chordata; class Actinopteri; family Centropomidae; genus Lates; species Lates calcarifer. Next base: position 3,020,242 of record NC_066839.1, on the reverse strand, counting down.
AGCCTCCATATGGAAACACAGAGCAGGTCAAGATGATCTTATCATCGTCCTCATGTTCAGTCACTGGTGAAGATGGAGATATTGTGAGAGAAAGACAACAAGAGTAAAATGAACTTCATCACTGTAATCAGAATTATTGTAATGTTTCAGTATTTTGTTCTAACAAGACAGTTTGAGCTGAAAACATTATGATGGAAATACTCACTGGTAACAACAGACAGTTCAACCAGAGCATCTGGAGCTTGTTGTCGTCCTGATCTGTCATAATGTCTGCAGCTGTAACGACCAACATCCTCAACTGTGACCTTCTTTATAACCAGAGAACAGTTCTCTGTGACACTCAGTCTGTCTGATTTAGATTTGGCTGCTCTGTGAATCTTCCCAAGTTCAAACAGAGTTACTGTTGATCTGCTTCCTGAACCAGTGAAGATCCAGGTAGTTCTGTCACATTGATCCTGATCATCTCTCACATGTCCACAGGACAAAGTGACTTCATCTTCATCTCTGACAATGAGGACTGAAGGGTTTTGTCCATTTGCTGCTGTTGACAAAGAGAGAAATATGAAAAATGAATTGAAATAAAAATCTGACTTAATGTGACAGTAATTTTAGATCCAATAGAAATTTACAAATGTGTCTCGTCCTTGGTTTCAAAGAGTCCATTAAACTCACTCACAGTCTAGACTGTCTGATTAAACAAGACAATCCATAATAAAGTACCATGAGTAATATTAATGCAGTTGTGTGATGTTGATTTAATGTGTGTTCCATGTGTCCTTACCTGTAAACTGAAGCACCAGGATCAGAAATAAAGACATTTGAATCCATGTGAATTCAGCCATCATGTTTCTCTGTCTCTCTCCTACTTTGTCAGTCTCTTGTTCTCAGACTCTCAACTGTCAAAGTCTGTGAGGTGGTTTATTCTTAAAGATGAATTCAGCCTCTACTTCCTGTGATGAGTGACGTGTCACTTCCTCATGGTGACTTCAGTCTGTGTTTGCTGTTTTTGTCAGGTATTAGCTTGTCATCTCTTGTACATATTAAAATGTGTTTATGTTCGGTGCATTTCACTGACCATCTTATCTACAGTGATTTACAGTGAGGACAACAGTAGATCATTTCTTGATCAGGTTTATTCAGATCTCACAGCAGCCTGACAAAGATACTGTGAAACTGGAATGAACATGTTGGATGAAGAAGAGCTGGGAAATAAAGTAAAAGAGATTTTGTTCTATTGTTTAAAAAAGAGAAACTTGTAAGAGAAAAATGTAAAATCAGCTGCTACACAGAGTAAACTGCCTTAAACACACTATTTATTAATATCACCACCACTAATGCACAACACTGCACCGTGCAAACCAACAGGTTCACACTGTGTCTGGTCTCACGGTCTATTTGCAGCATGTTAAACCACATGTCCTGTTGTTCACAGTGAGAACAACAGCAGCAGAGCTCTGGAGGTGTTACCCTCTAATGATGACCTGATGAACACTGTCTATTTGTGCCATGTAGCACGTTAGACCACATGAAAAGAAGAAAAGGAGGGCTGTGGGAGCTGAATGTGTAAATAACTGTCTGCATTAATGCAGCTCTTCTTTTCTTTCCACAGTGTTTATCAGAAACAGACAGGATTCATGGTGTTTGACAGCTCACATGAACAGACAGGTGAAGAGTCAAACTCCTCGTCCTCCAGAATCTGACTCTTGATGTTCATGGTGCAACATGGTGATACTGTAGCAGCTGGACAGATCACAGATAAGATGATATGTTACTGATCTGAGACCTGTTGGTTCCTCATTGTGTCTCTGAGGTCATTTGTTTTCTGAGAACTGAGGGGGAGGTGTTTTGGTGAGATTGTGGGTACAAATTAAGAGCTGCTGGGAATGATGATGTGACTTTTATTTGTTCAGGTGTTGGATCATCACCTGATGATGTTCAGAGAATCTGCTGCTCTGGCCAGACTGACGACCAAACTTCTCCTTCAGTCAGAGTTCAACAAGAGAAACTTCAGGTCAAAATCAGCTGCTACACAGAGTAAACTGCCTTAAACACACTATTTATTAATATCACCACCACTAATGCACCGTGCAAACCAAGAAGTTCACTCTGTGTCCGGTCTCACGATCTATTTGTGCCATCTTAAACCACATACCTGTTTATTTGTCTATTTCTGTTCACAGTGAGAACAGCAGCAGCAGAGCTGTGGAGGTGTTACCCTCTAATGATGACCTGATGAATGTCAGACATGTTGTGGTGGTGAACGTCTGACTCCCACACTTTTGAGGTCCTCAAACTGAGACTTTTGGAAACTTTGCTGGTTCTGTAAAATCAGCTGCTACACAGAATAAACTGCCTTAAAAACACAATTTATCAAATTATGAATTCATCAGTATCACTACTGGTATTATAAGACAATGCCCCATGCAAACCATCAAGCACTAACTATATCTGATCTCATGATCTGTTTGTGGCATGTCAGACCACGTGTCGTGTTGTTCCCCAGTATAACAGCAGCAGAGCTGTGGAGGTGTTACCCTCTAATGATGACCTGATGAACAGCAGAAATACAAAGTGGTTAACACGTTGGTGAACGTCAAGTTTCTTATATTTCCTGGAGGTGGAGCATCAAGGTCTCACACTCACACTTTTGAACACATGTAGCAGCAGCTCTGTTCACGCTGATGTTTTTTTAGGGGTTTTCTGCATTGAACTCCTCTGAATGAAGCCTGACTGCATATCTGTGCATTTTTGTACCATTTTGGATTCATTCATATGTTAATGAGATGAATGTTAGAGCCCAGTGAAAAATGTGCTGCTTGTTACCAGAGAGAGAACAGGAAGTGGAGAGTTGAGCAGAGGCAAGCCTGTGGTGAGGTCTGAGGTTCAGTGTTGTGATCTGTGTGTTTAAGAGAGGGGGGGGACTACAAATCCCAGAATACAATTGAATATTAATACTTTTTTTTATTTGAAAATTGTATCATTTGCCATAACAAAGAGAACATTGTTACATAAGACTCAGAGTCTATTAAAGCCAAACACATCATGGACTCACGGGAAACACGTTAACACCAGTGTTTAAGTTAGTGACAAAAGTGAAGTATAAAGATAAACTTTGCATCTGGTATCCAAGTAAGAGTTAAATAAGAAGAAATTCATATAATAACTATTTTTAAGGCTCTGACACAGAGACTTTAGGAAACCTTGTTGGCCCTGATTTAGCTTGAAAACTGCTGATTTTTGGATTTGGTCCTAACAGCCTCGACTCGTCCATCAAGTCTAGGTCTTGGAGGTATGAATGTCGGGTTTTAAGTTAGACTTGGTCTATTGTTACCTGGATGAAGAAAAGTGAAAAAAGTCGGTGAAATTAGTTCAGTATATTCCTTTGTTAGCATTTATTAAGGCCATTCTGGTTTTACAGACCTATCCTGTGTAACTTTATCTCAGGTTTCCAAACGATATCCAGCAGTCTGCGCTGACGGTCGACCTCTTCTTCGTACTGACTCTGAATATCTCCTCAGCAGCAGCAGTTAGTCGCTGGTTGATGAACTCTTTCAGATACTGAACCGAAGACATCGCTGCTTCATTTCAACTTGAAAAATTTACCTGCGATACGAACACACCACAATCTTCGAACTAACTGCACTCATTCGTACAAACGCTGCTCCCGCTTAGTGTATTTACTTCCGCTTTGTGTTACACTGTGAAGTTCCGACAGCGCGAGCGGGTCAGCTTTACGTTCCGCACGTTAAGTACCTTCTGGTGGTATAGTATAACACAGCTTCATAATATATGAGGCCATCATAAGTTTCTAAATAAATAAACAAGCAGTAATTTAGATGCAGTCTTGGCTATCAGAGGATAATCAGTGTCATACTTAGGTGGAGTACTTGAGTAAATTTATTCAGTTACACAAAAACACTGTAAATAAGTTTCAAACAATAAAAAATTTATCGAACTGATGCAATCAAGAATACAGAAAAAAATTAAAGAACATGTTTTAGACAAAGACTATAGCTGGCAGCACTGCAGCAATGTTATGTAGCTGCAGCAACATAATAAACATGAGGTAGTTTACAAAATATTAACATAAAAATAATTTAAGAAGTCAGTTATTTACATCTGTTATAAGTATTCACTCATAAGGTCTCATTAGGTTTCCCCAAGATTCAGGTTATTACAAAACAAATTTAAAAGAAATACAATTGCAAACGGAAATGTGAATAATACAATCATATGAGGGGAAAATGAAGGTAGTTCAATGAAACCAATGACATTTTTGACAATGTACTATGTTAAGTTAGAACACTGTGACCTCTTTAATTAGAGACGTAGCTATTATCAAACTTTGTTTCATTCAGTTGCTGAACTCCTCTCCACTCCACTTTCATGTTGATGGTTTCTCCTGTGTATACAGATTCTCTGACAAAACTTTTCCCACAAGAGCTGCAATAATGTGGCGCTCGACCTGTGTTTTGTCCATAAAACACTGTAACAGAATGCTCTCCCACATATTTTGCCAACACAAAGCAACTTGCCTGTATGTGATCTTATATACGCTCTCAACTGAGATACAGCAAAGTATATTTTATCTCAGGTGTTGCAGTGATTTGACTTCTCCCCGTATGAATTCTTTCATGGTTTTTCAAGTTTGACGGGTGATAGAATCTTTTCCCACAGGTGTTGCAGGAGTATGGTTTCTCACCTGTGTGAAGTCTTTTGTGGATTGTCAAATCACCATTACGTTTAAAACCTTTCCCACATGTTTCGCAAGTAAATGGCTTCTCGTCTGTGTGAATCCTCATGTGCATCCTCAGCGCTGAAGATCCTCTAAATCTTTTACCACAAGTGTTGCAAATATACGGCTTCTCACTCGTGTGAGTTTTCACGTGGCTTAACAGGCCCGCTCTACTGCTGAGACTCTTCCCACATATTTTGCATGAATGTGGCTTCTCACCTGTGTGTTTGTTAATATGGTTGATAAATGTTGATTTGTAACGAAATCTTTGACCACAGGTGTTGCACAGGAACGGCTTCTCGCCTGTGTGAGTTCTTATGTGGACTTTCAGGTCCCCGCTACATATAAAACTTTTCCCACATGTTTCACAGGAATATGGTTTCTCACCTGTGTGAGTTTTCAGATGTTTGTTCAATCTGCACTTCTGCTTAAAGGCTTTTCCACAAGTGTCACATTTGAAAGGCCTTTCACTTCTCTGAGTATTAGAGTCACTCTTTGACATGGGAGAGTTGTATTCATTATCACTGTGACTCCTGTTTTTGCGTCGTCTCTTCTGTGGCTTTGGTTCTGCATTTCTAGTTGATCCTGAGTCCTCATGTTTGCTTCCTCTCTGATCTTGACTCTCAGCTACAGGAGAGCTGTGAGAGAGGAGCTGGTGGTCACTGTCTGGTTCTGGTTCACTGTGGTCAGTTTCCTCATGATCAGAAGTCAATATAAATGTATCAGTCTCCTGCTTCAGTACAAGCTGCTCTCCCTCCTGACTGCTGCAGATTTCCTCCTGTTCCTCTTTAATCTGTAGTGGTTCCTCTTGGTCCAGACTGGAGTTCCTCTCCTGGTTACAGAGCTGCTGGTCAGTGAGAACCTCCTCCTCCTTACAGACATGCTGCTGTGGGAGATCTGGAGGAATAAACAGACACATGACATAGAACAATAAAAAGGTCAGACCAGGTCCATGTAAAGAACATTATAATTCCCAAATCTAGAATTCAGAAACAAGGAGAGTATAAATACTGGTTTAAACAGTGTCAGTTTTGTGAAGCCGTTATTCTTTTTGTGAACACAGAAATATGGCCATTTAGCAGGTTAACAGTATAACCAGAACATATCCACTAGTGGTTTGCAATTCATTACAAGTCCAAGTCTTTAGGAAATGTTTTAAGAAAAATGGGAGATTATGTGACAACGTTGTATTTAATATAAGAATTAGGAGAGTAAGTGAACAAAATGAAATTTATTATGACCATTCTGGTTTTACAGACCTATTCTGTGTAACTTTATCTCAGGTTTCAAAACGATATCCAGCAGTCTGCGCTGACGGTCGACCTCTTCTTCGTACTCGACGGTGGTTTTTTCCAAGACTCTGAATATCTCCTCAGCAGCAACAGTTAGTCGCTGGTTGATAAAGTCTTTCAGATACTGAACCGAAGACATCGCTGCTTCGTTACAGGTGGAATATTTAACGGTAAACACACCACCGTCCTCCTGCTGATTGAACACATTCACAAAGCTAACGCTGCTAGCGCTTTACTTGCTTACTTCCGCAGAGTGTCACACTGAGAAGTTCCGGCGGTGCGAGTGAGTCACTAAGTATTTCCGCCCCCGGTTAATTTTTCACCTCACGGGTAAATCAGACTGGTTTACTGGATTTTATTAACTTCCCGAGCCATTTCATAAACAATCATTTGGCGTCAAAACACGTAGCCCTTGATTGCAGCATACAGCATACTTTATGACCCCATAATATATTTTTAATATGAAATTTTATTCAGGAAAGGAGCTGAAACAGTATTTTTGCCTGGTAAATACAGTAACATAGAAGTACACATAACACAAAATAAAATTACTTAATATACAAATGCTTACAGAAAATGTATTTAGATTGAAATTGATTTTCTAAAAACTGAAGTTTCCAAAAACTGAAGTCTACATCTTTTGCCAACACAAAGCAACTAGCCTGTATGTGATCTTATGTACCTCCTCAACTGAGACACACAGACTTTCCTCTCAGGTGTTGCAGTGATTTGACCTCTCACCAGTGTGGGCTCCTCTCACGTGAGCTGTCAACGAACCTGAGTCTGACAGCTCTCCCCCTTGTGTTATGTAAATGTCTGACTCTTAACCCGTATGAATTCTTTCATGGCTTCTCAAGTTTGACGGGTGATAGAATCTTTTCCCACAGGTGTTGCAGGAGTATGGTTTCTCACCTGTGTGAAGTCTTTTGTGGATTGTTAAATCACCATTACGTTTAAAACCTTTCCCACACGTTTCACAAGTAAATGGCTTTTCCTCTGTGTGAATCCTCATGTGCATCCTCAGTGCTGAGGTTTCTCTAAAGCTTTTCTCACAGGTGTAGCAAATATACGGCTTCTCACTCGTGTGAGTTTTCATGTGGCTTAACAGGCCCGCTCTACTGCTGAGACTCTTCCCACATGTTTTGCATGAATGTGGCTTCTCACCTGTGTGTTTGTTCATATGGTTGATAAATGTTGATTTGTAACTAAACTTTTTACCACAGGTGTTGCACAGGAACGGCTTCTCACCTGTGTGAGTTCTTATGTGCCTTTTCAGTATTGACACAGAAATAAATCCTTTCCCACAGGTGTTGCAGGGGTAGGGCTTCTCACCTGTGTGAGTTCTTATGTGAACATTCAACTCACTACTACGTCTAAAACTTTTCCCACATGTTTCACACGAATGTGGTTTTTCATGTGTGTGACTTCTCGGATGTCTATTCAAGACAAGGCTACGCACAAAATCTTTCCCACTAGTGTCACGTTTGAAAGACTTTCCATCTCTGCGAGTCCGAGAGTCACGCTTTGACATGGGAGGGATGTATTCATCGTCACTGTCACTGCTGTTTTTGCGTCGTCTCTTCTGTGGCTTTGGTTCTGCATTTCTAGTTGATCCTGAGTCCTCATGTTCGCTTCCTCTCTGATCTTGACTCTCAGCTACAGGAGAGCTGTGAGAGAGGAGCTGGTGGTCACTGTCTGGTTCTGGTTCACTGTGGTCAGTTTCCTCATGATCAGAAGTCAACATAAAGGTATCAGTCTCCCATGCCAGTACAAGCTGCTCTCCCTCCTGACTGCTGCAGATTTCCTCCTGTTCTTCAATAATCTGTAGGGGCTCTGGGTCCTGGTCCAGACTGGAGTTCTTCTCCTGGTTACAGAGCTGCTGGTCAGTGAGAACCTCCTCCTCCTTACAGACATGCTGCTGTGGGAGATCTGGAGGAACAAAGACAGAAGAAGGTTACAAATGTGACAATGACAATGCTGAAGTTAGCTTCAGATTCTACAGTAAAAGGTAAAGTTTTGTTAAAATAATTACAATTTTGCACCACACATTGTGATATTAGTGCATTCTCGTTTGATCGTTCTTGCTTTTTGACACTCACCGTCAAAGCTGTGAAATGTTTATTTATGAAAGCAACAACAACAAAAAGGTTATCTCAGTGATTTTTCTCTGTCCAGACAATAGACCAGGTCCAGCTTTAAAAATCCCTACATTTATACTCATGAAACCTGGCCTTAATTAACAAGTAGGCTTGAATTAATGGAGAGTAAGTGAACAAAATTTAACCTACGAAGATGTGTGACTATTTCAAAGAGAAAAAAATTACTTTTCTACTTATGTGAGCGCGAGAGAGAAGATCTTAAAGGGAATCAAAAAATGAAATGAGGAAACAGTCTTTCATAGGCGTGCGGAAGAACAGTCAAATCTCCCAGTCGCCGCCAGGTCTTTAGCCTCTCTAGGTTAATCTAGTCCAAATATCAACAGTCGACGTATAGTAGCATTTGATGAAACAGTTACCGGACTCAACTTGTTCATCAAGTCTAGATCTCTATTTATATATGTTTAAAGTTTGACCCGTTTCCTGGATGGAGAAAAGTGAAACACGTCCGTTAAATAATTCAAATATAAGTCACATTCCGTCGTAAGTATTTATTAAGACCATTCTGGTTTAACAGACCTGTCATGTTTAACGCCATTTCAGGTTGCCAAACATTATCCAGCAGTTTGCGCTGACGGTCGACCACATCTTCGTACTCGACGATGGTTTTTTCCAAAACTCTGAATATCTCCTCAGCAGCAGCAGTTAGTCGCTGGTTGATGAACTCTTTCAGATACTGAACCGAAGACATCGCTGCTTCGTTACAAGTGGAACATTTAACGGTAGATATAGCCACACCGCCGTCCTCCCGCCAACTGAACACATTCAAAAAGCTAACGCTGCTAGCGGTTTACTTGCTTACTTCCGCTTGGTGTCACACTGAAAAGTTCCGGCAGTGCGAGTGTGTCACTAAGTATTTCCGCCTTCGGTTAGATTTTTCACCTCCGTCGCTTCAGTCGGAGCATTTGGCGTCAAAACATATAGCCATTGACTGAAGTTAAAGTAATAATACCTCGGTATGAAAATAAATTCAAAGTGTTAGTGAGGTAAACGATATTACTTTCAACAAAATGTGGTTTAAAGTCTGAAACATACGCGTCGTGTCTCCTGTCAATGTAACAAAGACTATACTATTTAAACAGCTTTTAAAATTAGTTTAATAGTTTATTAAAACAGCATACTTTATGACCTCATAATATATTTTTAATATGAAATGTTATTCAGGAAAGGAACTGAAACAGTATTTTTGCCTGGTAAATACAGGAACATAGAAGTGTAGATAAGACAAAATAAAATAAGACTTCAGTGTGAATCTGGTATTCTGATCACCTTACAAAGCTACATCGTTAGAACAAACACGAGATCAGAAAAACATAATTTCATAGTCCACATACTTTTATTTACTCATCACTGTTTACATCGCTACCACTTAGACTGATGATATTCATAGTTACTCTAATCATTAAGTGCATCAATCAGTCTGAATAACAAACACTGAAAGAAATATTCTTGCTTTTAAAATAAGCAAGAATATTTCTATGGTACCTTTTATAAAACCATGCACAACATCTTCTATATGTTCCACCTTTGACGCCTCACATAATAAACAATGTATTAAATTGGTGCAATCACAAATACAGAAAAATATAAAGATTACAACAATAAAGAAACAACTGTGTTTGGCAGGATGACAACATAAGTGACTCAGCAGCACTAGAGGCTTTCTCAGCTTCAACATCGGAGTTCACCAACCAGTCAAATAACAGAGGTAGTGTATATAAATACTAAAATAAAAATCACTTAAGAAGTCAAGGAGTGGGAGATTACAATACAAGGTTCAAATGAATAATGTTATAAACATAAATATGAGTAATACAGTAATATGAAGTGAAAAATGAAGGTAGTTTAAGAAAACTCGATGACACTGTTGTCAATGTAATACAAAGATACAGTGACCTCTTCAATGAAAGATGTTGCTGTTTGACTAGTGATTCATCGGGTTGCAGTTACGTGGCTCCTCACTTCCGTCAGTTTCTGTGTTTTGTCCATGAATCACTACAACTGAATGCTCTCACACATATTTTACAAACACAAGGCTACTTCCTCTGCACAGTAACCTCTATAATGTTTGGGACAAAAACACTTTTATCCTTGATATGTCCCTCTGCTCCACAGTTAAAGTACATACATACAAACAAAGCTGTAAGGCCAATGTCCCAAACATTGTGGTACACTGAAAGGAGGGAGCTGTGTAAAAAAGTGCTAGAATTTCAACATGGTGAAACCGAAATGTATGAAACACCTTAAGTATTATTATACAAAAAGTAGTTCTGACCAAGCAATCTGATTGGTCAACAAGACATTTAGAATGTGCTCAAATCAGTAATATCAGTAATAGTTGTATAATCGCAAGATTACACTCGAGGGTGTGCTTTAATGTCATTTGAGCAAAGCGCCTCGGCTTTCTCCATCAGCTGTGCCGGTGACACGGCGCTATAACTTAAAATTCATGTAAAAGTTTGCGGTTGCAGAAGCTACATCTGTGTGAGTAAAAAAATGCAGCGTCTTTGTTATAACGTGGTTGATAAAAGTAAGCATTCATTTAGTTTGGTAAAGACCGAGACCTCGATAAAGCATTACCGTCAGCTCAGAGTTCACTCATCTAGGACTATTTATCATCATCTATCATTTCTGTTGCTACGTCGTTACTAAGGGTCTGATTATTTGCTGTAGTGGTAAACTCGGTTCCATTACACATAGGAGTCCACTGATGTGACTGATTGTGTTCCAGTTATTAGTCAGACCCCATGTATTTCCATGGAAACGGGAAAAACACTCGCCAAACCTTTTAATTTTGAGAGCAAATTGCTCCTCAACATGAACAGATTTTGATTATACATTTTACTTTGTTGGTAATAGTTGTATAATATTATACTTCAGTGATGCTTGCGGCCGCAGCTGACTGCATCACTGTTGTGCTCAAATGACGTTAAAGCACACCCTCTCAGTTAATATTGCTTAATTTAAAGTCTTGAATGTGTACTTTAAACACATCTAGATAGTTTGATTTTAAATTTCAAACTGTGGAGTGGAGGGGCATATTAAAAAAAACATTGTCCAAAACATTAATAAAGGCAGTGTACCTTCTCAACTCAGACACATCAAAGCATCTTCTCCCTCAGGTGTCGCAGGAGAACGGCTTCTCACCTGTGTGAGTTCTCATGTGAATCAACAAGCCCAATCTCGTGCTGAGACTCTTCCCACACGTTTTGCACAAATATGACTTCTCCCGTGCGTGAGTTGTCTCGTGGTATTTCAATCCTGAATGGAAACTAAATCTTTTCCCACAGGTGTTGCAGGAGTACGGCTTCTCACCTGTGTGAGTTCTCATGTGGACCAACAAGCCATCTCTAGCTCTGAAACTCTTCCCACACATTTTGCACGAAAATGGCATCTCATTTGTGTGCACGGTCATGTGCCTGATCAATGCTGACTTGTCAGTAAATCTTCTCCCACATGTGTTGCAGGAGTGCGGCTTCTCACCTGTGTGAGTTCTCATATGGATTTTCAAGATACCACTACGTATAAACCCTTTCCCACATGTTTCACATGAAAATGGTTTCTCACCCGTGTGAGTTCTCATATGTGTTTTCAGTACAGACTTGTGACGAAATCTTTTCTCACAGGTGTTGCAGGGGTACGGCTTCTCACCTGTGTGAGTTCTTATGTGAACTTTCAAATCACCGCTGTTTGTAAAATTTCTGCCACAGGTTTTGCAAGAATATGGCTTTTCACCTGTGTGTGTTCTTATATGAATTTTCAAAACATCGCTATGTAGAAAACTTTTCCCACATGTTTCGCAAGAATATGGCTTCTCATCTGTGTGAGTTTTCATATGCTTTTTCAGTATTGAAGTTCCTTTAAACGTCTTTCCACAGGTGTTGCAAATATACGGTTTCTCGTCTGTGTGAGTCCTCATATGTGTTTTCAGTGCTGAAATGCTGCTAAATGTTTTCCCACAAGAGTTGCAAATATGTGGCTTGTCACCTGTGTGGTCTCTCATATGACCTGTCAAGTTGGACCTATCACTAAATCTTTTCCCACAGGTGGTGCACAGGTATGGCTTCTCACCTGTGTGAGTTCTCATATGCCTTTTCAAACCTGATATCACAATAAATCTTTTCCCACAGGTGAGGCAAGAGTATGGAGTCTCACCTGAGTGAATTCTCATGTGGATCGACAAGTCACTTTTACATATGAAAGTCTTCTCACATGTGTTACAAGAATATGGTCTCTCACCTGTGTGGATTCTGAGATGTCTTTTCAGTCCGGACTTATACACAAAATATTTTCCACAAGTGTCACATTTGAAAGACTTTTCACCTCTGTGAGTGTTAGAGTCACTCTTTGACATGGGAGGAATGTATTCACTGTCACTGTGACCACTGTTTCTGTTTTGTCTCTTCTGTGGCTTTGGTTCTGCATTTCTAGTTGATCCTGAGTCCTCATGTTTGTTTCCTCTCTGATCTTGGCTCTCAGCTACAGGAGAGTTGTGAGAGAGGAGCTGGTGGTCACTGCCTGGTTCTGGTTCACTGTGGTCAGTTTCCTCATGATCAGAAGTCAACATAAAGGTATCAATCTCCTGCTTCAGTACAAGCTGCTCTCCCTCCTGACTGGTGCAGATTTCCTCCTGTTCCTCTTTAATCTGTAGTGGTTCTGGGTCCTCTTGGTCCAGACTGGAGTTCCTCTCCTGGTTACAGAGCTGCTGGTCAGTGAGAACCTCCTCCTCCTTACAGACATGCTGCTGTGGGAGATCTGGAGGAACAAAGACACAAGAAACAGGTTACAAATGCTATGATAAAAGAATGACTGTGCTAACATTAGCCTCAGGTTAAATAGTTAGCTAATAACTTAGTAAACTAAAGCTACGTTACAATAATTATGTCTCTTTTTTGCACCACATATTTGTGTGTAAGGACACTCTCGTTGAATCTGTGATACTGTCTGAACAGTGAATTCAGTGAGTTTTCTCCATCCATACAATAAACCAGGTCTAACTTAAAAACCCTACATTTATACTTAATAACTAACTATGGACTTTGTAAGTATTTATCAAGACCGTTCTGGTTTTACAGACCTATCCTGTGTAACTTTATTTCAGGATTCAAAACGATATCCAGCAGTCTGCGCTGACGGTCGACCTCTTCTTCGTACTCGACGATGGTTTTTTCAAAGACTCTGAATATCTCCTCAGCAGCAGCAGTTAGTCGCTGGTTGATGAACTCTTTCAGATACTGAACCGAAGACATCGCTGCTTCTTTACAACTGGAATATTTAACATGGGGCACGACAACACTACCGTCTTCAAGCTAACTGCACTCAACCACAGAGCTAACACTACTAGCGGTTTACTTGTGTACTTCCGCTGTGTGTCACACTGTGAAGGTCCGGTTCTTCCGACTTCCGGTGCCATTTTTCTCATTTCTGTCTTCACTTAAGAGCTAAATTTGTTTGGTTTCTCTTTGATTGTTAAATTTGCTACATTTGTTTGGTTTCTCTTTGATTGTTATTTCACAACAATCGTTTTGCGTCAACATATGTAGGCAGGGATTAAGGAATTTGAATCATGTCCATGTTCCTTTATGTACTGATCACTGTATATATTGCTACCATTTAGACTGGTGTTGTTAATAGTTACCTCATGCATTTAATCCATCAATTTGGAAACAGTCTGAATAACCAGCAGTGAAAGAAATATTCTTCTTGTCTAAATTCTGTCATAAAAGTAAGCGAGTTTATTTCCATAGCACCTTTTATTGAATCATGTAGAACATCTACTGCAACTTGTGTTTGATCTTTGGAGTCTGAAACAACAAAAATTGTATCAAATTCATGCAATGGAAAATACAGAAAAACATAAACGTAAAGAAAACATTCTAGACAATAGAGAAAAGACTGTAGCTGGCTGGATGACAACATAAGTGACCCAACAGCACTAGAGGCTTTCTCAGCTTCAACATAATAAACATGAGGTAGTTTATAAAAAAAAAAAGTAAAATAAAAATCATTTAAGCAAACAGTCATTTACATTAGTCAGAAGTACGCACCCCAAAAATTTTGTTCCAAGATTTGGGAGATTACAATAAAAGTTTCAAAAAAATACTGTCATAAACAGAAATATGAGTAATACAGTACAGAAATACAGTCATATGAAGGGAAAACTGAAATTAGTCTGACAAAACATGATGGCACTGTCGGCAATGTACAATTGTAAACTAAGATACACTGACCTCTTCAATGTAGCTGTATGTTTCATTCAGTTGCTGAACTCTTCTCCGCTCCAGTTTCATGTTGATGGTTTCTCATGTTAGGCGTCAATTAACCACTAAGTTTGAAAGCTCTCCCATTTCGTTTGTTAATATATGACTTTTTTCAAATCTGATGACTGAAAGAATCTTTTCCCACAGGTGTTGCAGGGTTCAGCTCCTCCATTGAGTTCTTATGTGAACTTTCAAGTCACCTCTACATTCAAAACCTTTCTCGTGTTTAGCAAGAATTTGTCTTCTCACCTGTGTGCACTTTCATATGCCCTTTCAATTTCGACTTTACACTAAATCTTTTCCCACAGGTGCTGCAGGGGTACGGCTTCTCACCTGTGTGAGTCCTTATGTGGATCAACAAGCCCGCTCTAGTGCTGAGACTCTTTCCACATATTTTGCAGGAATATGGCGTTTCACCTGTGTGCACTCTGATATGGTTTATATATGTTGACCTGTAACTAAATCTTTTACCACAGGTGTCACAACAGTATGGTTTCTCACCTGTGTGAGTTCTCATATGCCTTTTCAATAATGACATGGCAATAAATCTTTTACCACAGGTGTCACAGGAGTACGGCTTCTCACCTGTGTGTGTTCTTATGTGGACTTTCAAGACACTACTGCTTACAAAACATTTTCCACACGTATCACAAGAATATGGCTTCTCACCTGTGTGAGTTCTTATATGCATTTTCAGCGCTGAAGTGTCACCAAATCTTTTTCCACAAGTGTTGCAAATATGTGGTTTTTGACCTATGTGAGTTTTCATATGCGTTTTCATTGAGGAAGTGTCACTAAATCTTTTTCCACAAGTGTTGCAAACATATGGTTTCTCACCTATGTGAGTTCTCATATGTATTGACAATGCTGAAGTGTCACTAAATCTTTTCCCACAGCCGTCGCAAACATACGGTTTCTCTCCTATGTGCGTCTTCGTGTGCGTTTTCAGTGCTGAAGTGTCGCCAAATCTTTTCCCACAGGTGTTGCACGGGTATGGCTTCTCACCTGTGTGCACTCTAGTATGCTTTTTCAGCTGTGACAGCTGACTGAATCTTTTCCTACACGTGTTGCAGGAGTACGGCTTCTCACCTGTGTGAGTCCTTATGTGGACTTTCAAGACACTACTACATATAAAACTCTTCCCACATGTCTCACAAGAATAAGGCTTCTCACCTGTGTGAGTTCTCATGTGGATCAACAAGCCCCATCTAGTTCTGAGACTCTTCCCACATGTCTTACACAAATATGGCTTCTCACCTGTGTGTTCTCTCATATGGTTTAAAAATGTTGACTTGTGACTAAATCTTTTTCCACAGGTGTTACAGCAGTGCGGCTTCTCACCTGTGTGAGTTCTGATATGGACTTTCAAGACACTACTACGTACAAAGCTTTTCCTACATATTTTGCAAGAATGTGGTTTCTCACCCATGTGATTTTGTCCTTTGTCAGTCTCAGAGTCACTCTTTGACATGGGAGGAATGTATTCACTGTCACTGTGACCACTGTTTCCATTTTGTCTCTTCTGTGGCTTTGGTTCTGCATTTCTAGTTGATCCTGAGTCCTCATGTTTGCTTCCTCTCTGATCTTGGCTCTCAGCTACAGGAGAGCTGTGAGAGAGGAGCTGGTGGTCACTGTCTGGTTTTACTTCACTGTTTTCACTTTTCCCATCATCAGAAGTCAACATAAAGGTATCAGTCTCCTGCTTCAGTACAAGCTGCTCTCCCTCCTGACTGCTGCAGATTTCCTCCTGTTCCTCTTTAATCTGTAGTGGTTCTGGGTCCTCTTGGTCCAGACTGGAGTTCCTCTCCTGGTTACAGAGCTGCTGGTCAGTGAGAACCTCCTCCTCCTTACAGACATGCTGCTGTGGGAGATCTGGAGGAACAAACAGACACATGTAACATGTTACAAATGTTATGATAAAAGAATGACAGTGCTAACATTAGCCTCAGGTTAAATAGTTAGCTAATAACTTAGTAAACTAAAGCTACGTTACAATAATTATGTCTCTTTTTTGCACCACATATTTGTGTGTAAGGACACTCTCGTTGAATCTGTGATACTGTCTGAACAGTGAATTCAGTGAGTTTTCTCCATCCACACAATAAACCAGGTCTAACTTAAAAACCCTACATTTATACTTAATAACTAACTATGGACTTTGTAAGTATTTATCAAGACAATTCTGGTTTTACAGACCTATTCTGTGTAACTTTATTTCAGGTTTCCAAACGATATCCAGCAGTCTACGCTGACGGTCGACCTCTTCTTCGTACTCGACGATGGTTTTTTCAAAGACTCTGAATATCTCCTCAGCAGCAGCAGTTAGTCGCTGGTTGATGAACTCTTTCAGATACTGAACCGAAGACATCGCTGCTTCTTTACAACTGGAAAATTTAACATGAGATACAACAACACTACCGTCTTCCCGCCAACCGAACACATTCATTAAGCTAACGCCGTCAGCGCTGTATTTGTTTACTTCCGCTGTGTGTCACACCGTGGAGGTGTCCGGCAGTGCGAGTGAGTCACTATGTTTTTCCGCCCTTAGTTAAGATATTTCATCTCCGTCTCAACCTCACGGATAAATTCATTAGTTTCTCTGTGCTTTTACATTTTACTGATGATTTACTCAGTATAAAAACACATCCAAAATGGTTGTAAGGAAAACAAAAATACTTTCGACAAAAACGTGGATTAAAGTATGAAACTTTACCTAGTTTGCACATCAGTGGATAGTTTAACAAAGCCACGCACGCAAAATCAATAACTGATCGAATTAATGTTCAATACATCATCATCACTAATTCTTTGTCAGTCCCCTAGTCAGAGCCTGCGACAAACCTAAAGACACAGATTTTTTTCATGCTTTAATAACGCTTTTTGTGTCATTCTTTCATCTAAGCTCACTCCAAGAAACTTCACATTTCTGACTGTTTCAAAAGAATTTAATTTGGAGACATCAGTCTGAATAACCATCACTAAAAGAAATAAAATTTTGTCACAAAAGCAAGTTTATTTCTATAGCACCTTTTATAAAATTACATAAAACATCCTCTACCCCTGGGGTGTTTCACCTTTGAAAAAACAAAACAAAACAGTATAATTACAAAAATTTTAAGATATTAAATTTATAAAAGCAAAGATTTAAAAGTAAAGAACATGTTATAGACAAAAACGTCTTCCGTATGTTTTGCAAACACAAAGCTACTTGTTTGTGTGTGATCTTTTACACCTTTGCAACTGAGACACATACACAAATCTTCTCTCAGGTGACGCTGTGATTTGACTTCTCACCAGTGTGGTCTCCTCTCATGTGAGCCGTCCATTAACCACGAAGTCTAAAAGCCCACTGACATCTTGACAATGTATGACTTTTAATCTGTATGAATTCTTGCATGATGTTCCAACAATGGGGACTGACTGAATCTTTTCCCACGGGTGTCACAGGAGTACAGCTTCTCACCTGTGTGAGATCTCATGTGGACCAACAAGCCATCTCTAGTGCTGAGACTCTTCTCACAGGTTTTGCACAAATGTGGGTTCTCTCATGCCTTGTCAATATTGGCATGGAAATAAATCTTTTCCCACAGGTGTTGCAGGAGTGCGGCTTCTCACCTGTGTGAGTTCTCATGTGGATCAACAAGACATCTTTAGCTCTGAAACCCTTCCCACATTTTTTGCACAAATATGGCATCTCTGTGTGCACATTCATATGCCTTATCAATCCTGCTACGACACCAAATCTTTTCCCACATGTGTTGCAGGAGTGCGGCTTCTCACCTGTGTGAGTTCTTATGTGGGCTTTCAGTGCACTCATATATACAAAGCCTTTCCCACATATTTCACAAGAATGTAGTTTCTCACCTGTGTGATATCTCATGTGGATCACCAAGCCTTTAGGAGTACTGAGATTTTTCCCACATATTTTACAGGAATATGGTTTCTCACCTGTGTGTGTTCTCATGTGGACTTTCAAGGTATTTCCATGTCTGAAACTTTTCCCACACATTTTGCATGAATATGGCTTCTCACCAGTGTGCACTCTCATGTGCCTTTTCAATGATGACATGTAACCAAGTCTTTTCCCACAAGTGTTGCAGGAGTGTGGTTTCTCATTTGTGTGAGTTCTTAGGTGGCCTACCAGTCCACTCATATATAGAAAGCCTTTCCCACATGTTTCACAAGAATGTAGTTTCTTACCCATGTGTGTTTTCAGATGTCTTTTGAGTGGATGCTTCTGCTTAAAAGCTTTATCACTGTGACCACTGTTTCCGTTTTGTCTCTTCTGTGGCGTTGGTTCTGCATTTCTAGTTGATCCTGAGTCCTCATGTTTGCTTCCTCTCTGATCTTGGCTCTCAGCTACAGGAGAGCTGTGAGAGAGGAGCTGGTGGTCACTGCCTGGTTCTGGTTCACTGTGGTCAGTTTCCTCATCATCAGAAGTCAACATAAAGGTATCAGTCTCCTGCTTCAGTACAAGCTGCTCTCCCTCCTGACTGCTGCAGATTTCCTCCTGTTCCTCTTTAATCAGTAGTGGTTCTGGGTCCTCTTGGTCCAGACTGGAGTTCCTCTCCTGGTTACAGAGCTGCTGGTCAGTGAGAACCTCCTCCTCCATACAGACATGCTGCTGTGGGAGATCTGGAGGAACAAAGACACAAGAAACAGGTTACAGATGTGTTGATAACAGGAAAAAAAACTTTTTTTTAATGAGACGGTTGAGATCTTCATGGGAATCAGAGGTAAAGTGGAGAGACAGGGGCTTTTATAGACTTCTATAAAATAATCTCCCTTTTTTGCATTTTCAGAAACAGAATAAAGATCTAAGAAAGTGTAAACAGTTACTGGAGTCAACTTGTTAATCAAGTCCATGTCTTATTACTGTGAATGTCTGGTTTTTAAGTTAGACTGTTAATCCGGATGGAGAAAGTGAAGTGAGTCCAATGTAAGTCTTATTCCTCTATTAGTATTAACTGAGACCATTCTGGTTTTACAGACCTATCCTGTGTAACTTTATTTCAGGTTTCCAAATGATATCCAGCAGTCTGTGCTGACGATCGACCTCTTCCTCATACTCGACGATGGTGTTGACTCCTGATATTTCTTCAGCAGTTTTTTTAAAATCGATCTTCTGTGGCTTTGGTTCTGTATTTCTAGTTGATCCTGAGTCCTCATGTTTGCTTCCTCTCTGATCTTGACTCTCAGCTACAGGAGAGTTGTGAGAGAGGAGCTGGTGGTCACTGCCTGGTTCTGGTTCACTGTGGTCAGTTTCCTCATGATCAGAGGTCAACATAAAGGTATCAGTGTCCTGCTTCAGTACAAGCTGCTCTCCCTCCTGACTGCTGCAGATTTCCTCCTGTTCCTCTTCAATCTGTGGTGGTTCTGGGTCCTCTTGGTCCAGACTGGAGTTCCTCTCCTGGTTACAGAGCTGCTGGTCAGTGAGAACCTCCTCCTCCTGACAAACATGCTGCTGTGGGAGATCTGGAGGAACAAAAACACAAGAAACAGGTTACAGATGTGATGATAGAAAAATGATAATGCTGCAGTTAGCATCAGATTTCACAGAGAGATTTGACTGTATGTGTCTACGAACGTCTACGTTTCTCCATTTCATTCCTGATTCTAATGAACATCTTCACCCTTACAAAAACAAACAAATAAACAAACAAATACAAAACAACAACACTGAAATCTGCAGAATATCGGGATAAAGATTTCATTAATGTGGAACTACGTTTCAAACAGTTAACGGACTCAACTCGTTCATCAAATCCAGGTCTTTTAAGTGAAAGCATCTATTTTTTAAGACCTGGTACATTGTGGGTTTCCTGGATGGAAAAAATAGCCATAAGCCAGTGAAATGGGTCCAGTATAAGTCACATACATTTGTTAGCATGTATTAAAAACATTCTGGTTTTACAGACCTATCCTGTGTAACTTTATTTCAGGTTTCAAAACGATATCCAGCAGTTTGCGCTGACGGTCGACCTCTTCTTCGTACTCGACGATGTTTTTTTCTAAAACTCCGAATATCTCCTCAGCAGCAGCAGTTAGTCGCTGGTTGATGAACTCTTTCAGATACTGAACCGAAGACATCGCTGCTTCTTTACACCTGGTATATTTAACATGAGATATAACCACACAGCCGCCTTTCAGCTAATTGCACACATCTATGTAGCGAACGCTGCTAGCGCTTTCTTGTTTACTTCCGCTTTGTGTCACACTGTGAAGGTCCGGCAGAGCGAGTGAGTCACTATGTTTTTCCGCCTTCAGATTTTTCATCTCTCTCTTCACTTTACGGGTGAATTAGGTTGATTTCTCTGTACTTTTTCATTTTACTGACTTCTCGAGCTATTTCACAGATATTTTGCGTCAAAACACGTAGGCAGTTGTTGAAGTAGCCATAACTCAGCATGAAAACACATTTAAAATGTTAGTATGGTAAACGAAAATACATTCATGTGCCATGTGTCCCGTCAGTGTAACAGTGTAGGTTGCATATCCATGGATAGTTTAATATAGCGTTATCCTTTATGAGTGCATTATATATTTTATAAATTTAGTCACATGAGATCAACAGCATTTCATTGTCTGACTGATGATGCTCATTGTCACTCTAATATTTTAATCGATTAATTTCAGACTGAATAACCAGCATTGAAAGAAATCTTCTTGTTCACAAAAGTAAGCAAGTTTAATTCAGTTGTACCTCTTACAAAACCACAAAGAACATCTTCTAGAAACTGTGTTGGTGTTTCACCCTTGATGCCCCATACATTTAAAAAATGTATCATAAAGTTGTTGTAGACAAAAAGAAAAAGCAGGATGACAGCATAAGTGATGCAAAAGCACCTTCAACATCACAGTTCACAAACCAGTCATAGAAGAGAGGTGATGTATAAAATAGTAAAATAAAACTCTACATTTACATTCATATAGGAAGTGCACGATCACAAAGTGTTTTCAAAGATTTGGAGGTTTCAAAGAAACAAACAGAAATATGGGTAATACAGACCAAGACCATAACTGATTATGTCTTATTAGCTGAAGCATGTTGTGATTTACATGACAATCCGATTAGATTTTATTACCAACTGATGCAGAAAACAGGATATTCCCAGTAGGTTTACATACTTTTGAATACTCTCCCATATACTTAGCAAAATACAAAGCTACTTGCCTGTATGTGATCTTATATATCTTCTCAACTGAGACACAGCAAAGGATCTTTTCCTTCCGATGTTGCAGTGATGTCACTTTGCACCAGTGTGGGCTCTTCTTATGTGGACCATCAATTAACCACTGAGTCTGAGAACTCTCCCATGTGTTTTGTAAATGAGCGACTTTTAACCCGTATGAATTCTTGCATGCCTTTTCAAGTTTGACAGCTGACGGAATCTTTTCCCACAGGCGTTGCAGAGGTACGGCTTCTCACCTGTATGAGTTCTTATGTGGACTTTCAAGACGCTAGTATGTATGAAGCTTTTCCCACATATTTTGCAAGAACATGGCTTCTCACCTGTGTGTATTCTCTTGTGGACTTTCAACACACTACTGTGCACAAAACTTCTCCAACATATTTCACAGGAATATGGCTTCTCACCTGTGTGAGTTCTCATATGCCTTTTAAACACTGAAATGTCACTGAATGTTTTCCCACAGGTGTTGCAGGAGTACGGTTTCTCACCTGTGTGAATTCTCTTGTGGACTCTCAAGACACTATGACACGCAAAACTTTTCCCACATGTTTCACAGGAATATGGCTTCTCGCCAGTGTGAGTTCGCATGTGGACCGACAAGTCTCGTCTAAATCTAAAATCTCTCCCACATGTTTCACAGGAATATGGCTTTTCACCTGTGTGTGTTCTCATGTGGGCCAACAAGTCCCTTTTAATTCTGAAATCTTTCTCACATGATTCACAAGAATATGGTCTCTTACCTGCGTGAGTTGTCAGATGTCTCTTCAATAACCAGTTATACTTAAAATCTTTTCCACAAGTGTCACATTTTAAAGACTTGGTACCTCTGTGAGTATTAGAGTGAATTTTTGACATGGGAGAGTTGTATACATTATCACTGTGACTCCTGTTTCTGTTTTGTCTCTTCTGTGGCTTTGGTTCTGCATTTCTAGTTGATCCTGATTCCTCATGTTTGCTTCCTCTCTGATCTTGGCTCTCAGCTACAGGAGAGTTGTGAGAGAGGAGCTGGTGGTCACTGCCTGGTTCTGGTTCACTGTGGTCAGTTTCCTCATAACCAGGTGTCAACATGAAGGTATCAATCTCCTGCTTCAGTATAACCTGTTCTCCCTCCTGACTGCTGCAGATTTCCTCCTGTTCCTCTTTAATCAGTAGTGGTTCTGGGTCCTCGTGGTCCAGACTGGAGTTCCTGTCCTGGTTACAGAGCTGCTGGTCAGTGAGAACCTCCTCATCATCATACACCTGTTGCTGTGGGAGATCTGGATAAACAGGAAATAGGTTATTAATTAGAAAAATGACAACGCTGAAGTTAGCTTCAGATTCAACAATAAACAGAAAAGTTAAATTAAAATACTTAGAACTTGATTCTTTGGTTTTACTCCATATGTTATGTAAGAACACTCACTGACTGTTTCTTGCTGCTTGAAACCTAATTTGAAAGTCGGAAAAATAAATGAAAATTATGAAATTGCCTTAAGTTATACACTTCTATGGAAATAAAGTGATGTACACAATGGTTTCATGAATCTCAAACTAACTTTGGCTTCTCTGAGTTAATCCCGTCTAGATTTAACCAGGTTAAGTAAAGTGGCTGAACCAATATGGTCCGAACAAAAGCAGCGAAATCTCCCTTTTGTAGTATATTCACAAACAGAACAAATCTGTGTTTAAATAGTTATTAGGAGTCAACTGGTTAACCAAGTCTGAGTTTGAATTAGAACTGATCTACTGTTATCTGGACGGAGAAAACACAGTGAAAAGAGTCCAGTATAAGCCACCACCCTTTGCTAGCATTTATTAACACCACACTGATTTTACAGACCTGTCCTGTGTAACTTTATTTCAGGTTTCAAAACGATATCCAGCAGTTTGCGCTGACGATCGACCACATCTTCGTACTCGACGATGGTTTTTTCTAAAACTCCGAATATCTCCTCAGCAGCAGCAGTTAGTCGCTGGTTGATGAACTCTTTCAGATACTGAACCGAAGACATCGCTGCTTCGTTACAGGTGAAATATTTCCCGGTGATATGACCACACCACAGTCCCCGAGCTAATGACATTCAGTCATACAGCTACCGTTGCTAGCGCTTTGTTTGTTTACTTCCGCTTGGTGTAACACTGTGAAGTTCCGGCGATTCTGCTTCTTCTTCTACGAGTTAATTGGCGGTGCTTAAACCAACTTTGAAGGTGCTGACCGCCACCTACTGCGTCGATTTGGAACGTGTAGGCGTTATGCCATTGGCAAAGGTTTTCCTCGCCCTTATAACGTCTGTAGCATCAGTACGGCGTTTAACATCAACATTAACAAGGCTTAGTCTTTACCGCAGCGGCCCCAGCGGACCTTTTTCTGTATGTCGTCTTCCCTATCTTTCCTGCCATTATCTACATCTTCCGGGGTGTTACACCACTGACGGTTTTTTCTAAACTTTTCCTCATTGGACAGTGGAGTTTGAATTACGTATCGAATTACATACTTCAAACTATTTTTTACTGAAAGTAATTTCGTTAACCACACTAACATTTTGCATTTTGTCTGTATTACATTCTTCCATCTCTGCTTACAGGTTTTTATGCAACATGATAGAAAAGTCATCAGTGAAATGTAGTGGAGAAAATATTTAGTGCGCACAGGATATGGACTGCCGGACCTTTACAGTGTGACTCGCGGCGGGAGTTAGTGGGAAGGCGGCGGCGTGGTCATATCATCGGTAAATATTTCATTTGAAACGAAGCAGCGATGTCTTCGGTTCAGTATCTGAAAGAGTTCATCAACCAGCGACTAACTGCTGCTGCTGAGGAGATATTCAGAGTCTTTGAAAAAACCATCGTCGAGTTCGAAGAAGAGGTCGACCGTCAGCGCAGACTGCTGGATATCGTTTTGAAACCTGAGATAAAGTTACACAGGATAGGTCTGTAAAACCAGAGTGCATGAAAAGTTTAACGAGAATGTCCTTAACAATATGTGGTGCAAAATTGTGACACAATTATTGTAACATAACTTTTGTTTTAACTGTTGAATCTGAAATTTACTTTATCGCCATTTTTCTATCAGCACATTTGTAACCTGTTTCTTGTGTCTTTGTTCCTCCAGATCTCCCACAGCAGCATGTCTGTAAGGAGGAGGAGGTTCTCACTGACCAGCAGCTCTGTAACCAGGAGAGGAACTCCAGTCTGGACCAAGAGGACCCAGAACCACCACAGATTAAAGAGGAACAGGAGGAAATCTGCAGCAGTCAGGAGGGAGAGCAGCTTGTACTGAAGCAGGAGACTGATACCTTAATGTTGACACCCGGTTGTGAAGAAAGTGACTCCTGTAAACTAGAACCAGACAGTGACCACCAGCTCCTCTCTCACAACTCTCCTGTAGCTGAGAGCCAAGATCAGGAAGGAAGCAAACATGTGGACTTAGGGGACGGATGTAGAACTGAGTTGTTGGTGCACGCGAGAACTCACTCGGGTGAGAAACCACATTCTTGCAAAACATGTGGGAAAAGTTTTGTGCGCAATATTGACTTGAAAGTCCACAAAAGAACTCATACAGGTGAGAAGCCACTCTCCTGCAACACCTGTGGGAGAAGATTTGGTGACAATTCAACATTAAAAAGGCATATAAGAAGTCACACAGGCGAGAAACCATATCATTGTGAAACATGTGGGAAAAGTTTTGCACGTAGTGGTGAGTTGAAAATCCATGTAAGATCTCACACAGGTGAGAGGCCATTTTCCTGTGAAACATGTGGGAAAAGTTTTGCACGTAGTGGTGACTTGAGAATCCATATAAGAATTCACACGGGTGAGAAGCCGTACCTCTGCAACACCTGTGGGAAAAGATTTCGTGACAGGTCGTCATGTAAAAAGCATATGAAAACTCACAAAGGTAAAAAGCCATTGTCCTCTAACCTCAACCTCAGTTTGGCTCCGCATACAACAGCCTTGTGTTTTCCACATGTGTGAGAGCATTCAGTTGTGGTGTTTGCAGGAATTCCATTTGCAACAGTATTTCTTTGAAATACTTGTAATCCCCCAATCTTGGGAAAAAACACTGAGTGTATAACTCTCGCAAATGTAAATGTCTGACTTATTGAATGATACTTATTTTCCTAATTTTAAACAAACTACCTTATGTTCATGATGTTGATGCTGAGAAAGCCTCTAGTGCTGTTATGTCACTTAAGTTGTCATCCTGCCAACTAAAGCCTTTTCTTTTTTGTCTAGAACATGTTCTTTACTTTTATATATTTGTGAATCTTTGATCACATCAACTTGATAAATATTTTTGTTGTTTGAGGTTTCATAAGTTGTAGAAGATGTTCTATGTGGTTTTATAAGAGGTTCTATAGAAATAAACAAACTTCTAAGACAGAATTTTGACAGGACAAAGGAAAGTGGACAATGAAATGCAGTTTTTCTGATCTTGTGTTTGTTCTAACAATGAAGCTTTGTAAGGTGATAATGTTAGAATTACAGATTCACACTGAAGTCGAAAGCTACAACCAAACTCTCTTGTATGTATGTAGATTATTATATAGTTTGCTCATTTAATTTATAGGAGTGCCTCAATTAACATAATTTTTTAGTGGTGATATGTAACAGAGTACATTTACTTAAGTACTCTACCTAAGTACGACTGATTTTCCTCAGATGGCCAAGATTGAATGTAAAATTAACTCACCACATTTAACAAGCGATACACTTTTTAGTTTACTACATGTACGTTACAGTTTCAAAAACATAATGAGCAAATCAAATATGATGCAATATTACACTATTTACTGATGTGCGATATAGGTAAAGCATAGAAAAAACTGAAATAGCTGAAAAAATCTGAACCGAGGACGGAAAAACATTGTGACTTGCTCGCACTGCGGAACCTTTAACGTGTGAAACCAAGCGGAAGAGAACAAACCACTGTTAGCTTCGTGGTTGCGTGCAATTAGCAGGAGGATGGTGGTGTGGTCGCATCCCATGCTGAATATTTCAGTTGTAACGAAGCAGCGATGTCTTCGGTTCAGTATCTGAAAGAGTTCATCAACCAGCGACTAACTGCTGCTGCTGAGGAGATATTCAGAGTCTTTGAAAAAACCATCGTCGAGTACGAAGAAGAGGTCGACCGTCAGAAGTGACTGTGACTTATATTTGAATTATTTCACTTCTCCATCCTGGTAACGCTAGTTAGATGTAACTTAAAAACCAAACAAGGACTTGATTCACAAGTTGACTCCAGTATCTGTTTCAACACAGATAAGATAAGATAGTCTAACACTCTCATGTTTAGTTTTTTATAAGGAAGGTGGAGATCAACTCAGTTGGAGCAGTCCCAGCCTGGTCAGCTGCGAACACGAACTGATGAAGCCTCTTGGATGAGAGGTGAAACGTCTTCTAGACTATAACTAAGTCCAGTTGCTTTCGATTAAACTTTTTCCTTGAGATAACTATGACCTGGATGAATGAGAATATTCACAGAAGGTGGAGATGCTCTGTGTATAAAACTGGAGGCCCAGGGGAGCTGCGTCTTTGTCCTTTGTCTGTTGCAGCTTCTCGTTGCTCGGCCCAGGGCTCCTGCAGGTTTACTGATGTTACTGCTCTGATATTTCAATAAACTTGACATTTGGACTTTGCCTATCTCCAGTGGTCATTTCAACATATTTGACTCTCAAAAGACTGTTAATAGAAAATTCTGATATAGAACAAGCACATGAAACACAGCTTTTCATTGGCTACGTTTATTTCTATAGAATCTTTTATAAAACATACTAATTATACATGATACAGTGCCAAGTGTGCCAGAGTAGTGTTACACCAAAACTCTCTCAGATATAACTCCAGTTGTCACATGGTTGCAGCACTTTTCCAGACTTTATCTCTGGTGGCCATTAGTCAAAACGATTCAAACTCAAAAAAATCAAAGAGCCACTGATGCACCGTGGGTGTGTCATGTATACAGGCAAAAGAAGTTCATTCTCCAAACAACATCTGTGGTTTTTGTTGATTTATTGGTTGTTTCAAGAGAACAAACCAAAGAATCCTGCCTCTTGCACTGATGAAAAACACCCATAGGTCCTACCCGGTGCATGCTGGCCCTATACCTGCCTACATAGTTGAACGTGCGAGACGCCCATAGTGATATTCTACTGTTGCACTGACAAAAAATAAAGCAAACTATCTAAAATAAATGAATAAAATTCAGTCAGCACCTTACTGGTTACTCAAATCTCACCATCACATTCTTACCTTATTACCGTCATCTGTATCTTGTCCTTGACCGAAACTGGATTTGGACAGTGCTGTCTAAGTTTATGTCTTTGACTGCATCCTTATCTGTATGACTTTGGTTACCACAGCAACGGAGGGGAAATTTCTCCAGATGTCCACTATCAATCATTGTTTGGGCTCAACAGTAGTCCACTGTAATTCACTATGGAGGTTTTTATGATCTCAGTCATTACAGTGAGTATAAAGCCTAGAAAATATTAAAACACACTCAAGGTTAGAAAAAATCCTTCACACACACATCATCTGTTACAACTGTGTGTGTGTGTGTTTAACTTTTGAAGCCTGAAAGCGTTTTTTAGAACATGTTCTAGAGAAAAGACTTTCTCAGCTTCAACATCAGAGTTGACAAGGCAGTCATATAACAGGTAATGTATACAACAGTAAAATAAAAACCACTTGAGACTGAAGTCAAGGATTGGGAGACTACAGTACAAGTGTCAAAGAAATAATGTAAACATAAATGTGAGTAATGCAGTCATATGAAGTGAAAAATGAAGGTAGTTTAAAAGAACCTGAAGGTATTGTTGGCAATGCACTATGTTAAAGTAAGACCTCTTAAATTAAAGAGATGTAGCTACTGTTAAAGTGTGATTCATTCAAGAGCTTCACTCCAGTTTCATGCTGATGGTTTCTCCTGTGTATACTGATTCAGTCATAAATCTTTTCCCACAAGAGCTGCAACTAAGAAGCTCTTCTGTTGGTCCCTGTGTTTTTGTCCTTGAGCCACTAAAACTGAATGTTTCCCCACATATTTGGCAAACACAAAGCTAGACGCCTGCACATACTGTATCTTCTCTACTGAGACGCCAATGTATCTTTTCTCTCAGGCGTAGCAGTGATTTGACTTTGCACCACTGTGGGTCACCAGTAAACTGCTCAGTCTGAAAGCTCTCCCTCGTCTTTTGTAAATATACAGTTCTGACCTACGTGAGTTTTTAAATGCTTTCTCAAATCTGATGACTGACAGAATGCTTTCCCACAGGTGTAGCAGGGGTATGGTTTCTCACCTGTGTGCGTTCTCACGTGCTGTCTCAATGCTGACTTATCACTAAATCTTTTCTCACACGTGTTGCATGGGTATGGTTTCTCACCTGTATGGGTTCTTATGTGGACTGTCAAATCACCACTAGACACAAAACTTTTCCCACATGTCTCACAAGAATATGGTTTCTCACCTGTGTGAGTTCTCATATGCACTTTCAGTGCTGTTGTGTCAATAAAACCTTTCCCACATGTTTCACAGGAATATGGCCTCTCACCTGTGTGAGTTCTCATGTGCCTTTTCAAGGCTGAAATATTACCAAATTTTTTCCAGCATGTGTCACAGGAGTACGGCTTCTCACCTGAATGGGTTCTCATGTGGGCTGACAAGTTACGACTGTATCTAAAACTTTTCTCACAAGTTTCACAGGAATATGGTTTCTCATCTGAGTGGACTCTCAGATGCCGATTCAATCTGGACTGAATCTTAAAAGCTTTTCCACAAGTGTCACATTTGAAAGGCCTTTCACTTCTCTGAGTATTAGAGTCACTCTTTGACATGGGAGAGTTGTATTCATTATCACTGTCACTGCTGTTTTTGCGTCGTCTCCTCTGTGGCTTTGGTTCTGTATTTCTAGTTGATCCTGAGTCCTCATGTTTGCTTCCTCTCTGATCTTGACTCTCAGCTACAGGAGAGCTGTGAGAGAGGAGCTGGTGGTCACTGCCTGGTTCTGGTTCACTGTGGTCAGTTTCCTCATCATCAGAAGTCAACATAAAGGTATCAATCTCCTGCTTCAGTACAAGCTGCTCTCCCTCCTGACTGGTGCAGATTTCCTCCTGTTCCTCTTTAATCTGTAGTGGTTCTGGGTCCTCTTGGTCCAGACTGGAGTTCCTCTCCTGGTTACAGAGCTGCTGGTCAGTGAGAACCTCCTCCTCCTTACAGACATGCTGCTGTGGGAGATCTGGAGGAACAAAGACACAAGAAACAGGTTACAAGTGTATTGATAGAAAAATGACAATGTTGGAGTTAGCATCAGATAAACAGTTACAGGGAAAGAAAGTTAACTTATGAAGATACTGATTCCTCTGTTTTAGTGCCACATATCCAATCTTTCATTCTGTTTGAAGCCCACTCTCAAATTTGTGACAACAGACCAGGTTTAGTTTAAAATCACAAATTTTACCCACAAGAAGAAAACTCCTGAAAGTGT
The DNA here is from genome assembly GCF_001640805.2 of Lates calcarifer. NCBI lineage: Eukaryota > Metazoa > Chordata > Actinopteri > Centropomidae > Lates > Lates calcarifer. Next base: position 2,990,141 of record NC_066839.1, on the reverse strand, counting down.
TAAAAGACAATTTCAGTTCTGCTGACTTTGTGAAAACACAATCACTGCTTTTCACCTCATCCAGACCAGGTCCATATAAAGAATTTACCTACAGGTGTCAGTGTATCATATGACAGTAAATACTTCATGGTTGTGATAACGTTGACAACTCCGCCTCTGTCACATCAAGACGCTCATGGTTAGATGGAGAAATCCTGGATTGCCACCGTCGTAGTTGTCAGGTTTAGTAAAGTCAGATAACGACAAGATACCCGGGGGTGTGTTGACCTTGCTTTATAGTACAGGCCTCTGGTTTATTGTTTATATTGAATAAGATCACTCCGGTTTTACAGACCTGTCCCGTGTAACTTGTCCAGCAGTCTGCGCTGACGGTCGACCTCTTCTTCGTACTCGACGATGGTTTTTTCAAAGACTCTGAATATCTCCTCAGCAGCAGCAGTTAGTCGCTGGTTGATGAACTCTTTCAGATACTGAACCGAAGACATCGCTGCTTCTTTACAACTGAAATATTTAACATGGGATACATCCACACCGCCGCCTTCCAGCTAATTTCATAGCTCCTTCCGGCTACGTGCACTTACTTTTGTTTACTTCTGTTTGGTGTCGCGCTGTTAAGTTCCGGCAGTGAGCGCGAGTCAGCTTTCGTTCCGCCCTCAGTTCAAACGTTTTTGTTTGTTTGTTTTTTTTTTTATCTGTGTCGCTTCATTTCTCAGGAAATTGGGTAAGTTTCTCTGTACTACAACATTTCCTTGATGACAATTCTCGCTATGTCGTAACCAATCATTTAAACAAGAACGAAGAGGAATTTAACACAGATACGTTTAAGTATTAATGACCGTTAAAAAAAAATACACCTGAACTCCAGCTGCTAGCAAGGTAAACAAAATGACTGTCGGTAAAATGTACTTTAAAGCAACATCATGTAATTGTTTACCATGAAATAGAGAACTGTGTCTCTGAGACAACGATGTTTTTGTCTTTATTTTGTAAAGAGGACGTTTGTTCAGATACCGCTTCCTGCACGAGGCTCAGTTCATTCTACTGCTTGACTTTAAGACGTCCTCTGGTGAAAATCCGTGTTAAACACGAGTGGCTTTAATTATATATGATAATGCAGTATAAAATAATAGTAAGCATTTTATGTGCTGTGTATATATTCAAACCCACTCACGGGTCGAAAGAGAGCCCGCGCTGTCGTCCATTTTGAAGATCTAATACCACCTGTGCTCTGATCACAGGTGTGAGATCAGGGTCAGACGTCATACTTTCACTTCTCTGCTTTGTATCTGTACACAGATGTTCACAAAAGCAGCTCCTATAAAGTGTAAAGGCACCACTGATATCATTAGTTCACAGATTTTATTTAATTTTTTACATATACAAATCTTTTCTACACATTTACAATCTTAAATTTCTCACGCAGATTTATTTTACAGGTTTAGAGAGGTTGATCGCTAAAGCTGTACGCTGATATTTTGCCAAGCTTATATCTTTAAAGAGTTGTGTTCTCATACAGTTACAGAAATTCAGAAACACAAGTTGCAAGGTCTTCGTCCATTCATCATAAAATGCCTTTAGGATTAATTTCACTTACATATGCAAATAAAATTCATCTTGTAGTTGAATCTTTAACTGTCCTCTTCCTGTCATATTTGCTGAAATCAGTGTTAACGGTTAAATATTCAATTCACAGCTTCTTATTTTTACCTGCTGCTGACACTTTCACCAGTAAAAATGACAAACATTATAAAATGCAACTTGGCTGTTGTCTGGTTAAAGCACTCAGAGTGAGATTTGAAGGAAAGTGTCACAACTATGCAGTCCATTTTGCTCCATGTCAGAATCTGACAGAGGCATAAAGATCATTCATGTTTTCATAGTTCACTGTAGTATCACCCTCAGTATTGTGCAGCTGTTAAAAAAATTGAATTAGAAATTTAATTTAATAAACAAATTTTGGACTTCAGTTAGATTTTCAATGGAACAACAGTGTTTTTAAATGGTCAGCAGTATTTATTCTTGTCTTATTCTGTTTCAACTAAAGAATCACAAGTAATCGTTAAGAAGAAACATCACAAAAATATTTAGGTTTATAAAATCATAAAAATATGATTCAGTTCTAGAACTCACATTGTTTTCATCCATCTGTGTTTTGGTTCCTGAAAAGATAAAAGAGAGAGTCGACTTCAGATCTATGAGAGCTTCTTATGTGTAAAAGTCTCATCTGTGAGTGTTTATCTCACCTTTAGTTTTCGCCCATATATTAACTGCCACAACGATTATTAATAGCGCTGCCAACCCCACAGACACGATGATGAACCTCTGCCAACCTGAGAATGAACAAAAAAACATGTTGACTGCAGTTTTCTGTTCTGTTGTAAATCCTGTAATGCATTACATACATTATACTTCACATTCATACATCTGACTTCCACAGCATAGAGAGAGAGTTATGAGGTATTCCACACGTTTAGTCCGTACCTTGCGGTTTTGCCACTTCTTCATCTGCAGGTGCTGCTTTTATTGCATCCACACCAGTAACAGAAGGGAACAACACATCAGCCTCATGTTTAACATTTGCAGAAACTAAATGAATAATATAAAACTTCAAATCCATGACATATAGACATATAGACTCATCAGATTCTCACCTGAGGACTGATGGCTGAAGGTGAACTGCTGCACCTTTCCAGAGTGAGTATCGGTCATTTCACACTTAAATAATCCAGACCTTGATGTGTAATTGTAATGAGAAGTCAAAATGGACACAGTGGCTGAGCAGTAAACCTGTGATGTCTTCATATCTCTGATATCTTTGTCCTCGATCAGCCACTTCACTCTGTGGTTGCACCATCCATATGTCGACACAGAACAGTTTAATGTCACCTGATCTCTGTTCTTCTGTTCAGTCTCTGGTGAAGATGGAGATATTGTGAGAGAAAGACAACAAGAGTAAAATGAACTTCATCACTGTAATCAGAATTATTGTAATGTTTCAGTATTTTGTTCTAACAAGACAGTTTGAGCTGAAAACATTATGAGATATATATATATATATATGTATATATATGAAATATATATACTCACTGGTAACAAGAAACAGAAAAACCTGAGCATCTGGACCTTGTTGTTGTCCTGATCTGTCAAACTGTCTGCAGGTGTATTTCCCAGCATCCTCAGCTGTGACCTTCTTTATAACCAGAGAACAGTTCTCTGTGAGACTCAGTCTGTCTGATTTAGATTTGGATTCTTCGTGGATCTTCCCAAATGTGACGAGCTTGACTTCTGCTGTGTTTATTTGACCACTGAGTGTCCACTGTGTATTTCCACAGTCCCTCTGGCTGTATGTCAGATTTTCACAAGGCAAAGTGACTTCATCCCCATCTCTGACACGGAAAGATGAGTATTGTCCAGTTACAACTGTAAAAGGAGATAATCAGAAGTATCTGACTACTGTACTCACAGTGTGATGACAAATATGGCAAAATCAGACAAAACAGTGGCTAATCAAATGTCCTCTCTGTTATATGGTTAAATATTTTCTTACCTGTGAGGTGAAGCAGCAGCATCACAGATAATGCCATGTTAATCCAGTTAAAACCAGACTTTCTGCTCTCTCTCTATCAGTGTCTAGGGCACTAATGTTCCCTCAAATAGAAAATGTCGTGAAATGAAGATGTCACTTCCCCATTGTTACTTAACTTAGAGTTTATGTTTCTGTCAGTGTGAGAGGAAGTGTATTTGAGTGAAGGCGGCCAAATTAAAAGATTTAGTCAAAAACACCATGAAAACATAAAAAATAAAACTCAGCTAAACAAAACAAAACATAATATCGGACCAGTATCAGGATCAACTGGTATTAAGCTTTAAAAACATGTCAGTATGTGTGTTTCTTCTTTGTTTCCTATGTTATGCTGAAAGATGTACAGGAAGTGACTTGCAGGATTAAACTTGCAGTATGTTCATAATTTTGCATCTGTCATTTCCCTTTTCTGTTTCCTTTGCAGAAGAAGATGTGACCACAGACTAAATCCTGTTTCTGAGAGTTATGCTAATTACTCTTAATTGCCCACAGGTGTGAATATGTGCATGAGAGGTTGTTTGTCTCTGTCGGCCCCTGTGATAGAGAACACAGTAATTAAATGACAGTTAGCATTAGCATGCTTACATGCTAAACTGAGATGGTGTGCATGGTAAATGGCTGCATTTTTATAGTGCTTTTATTCAGAGTGCTGTACAGTTCATCCATTCATTAACATACAAACTGAAGTAAGCTACCATGCAAGGTGCTGGCCTGAGCAATTCTGGGCTCAACTGTAGACTCTCAGTCTTGTCTTAAAGCTCACTTTGTGTACTTTAAAAAGAGTGAGTAGTATTCTTAAACATATTTTATTGGGTGCTTATTTTTTCAGTTGGACAGCAGAGCAGTCAGACAGACAAATGTGAAGGGAAAGCTTTTAAGTAGATATGAGACAGAAGTCGTTGTGGAGTCGACCCCCCCCCCCCCCACATCCCACACATCCAGTCATTGTTGATGTATGTGCCAAAACTACAGACAGACACAATCTGGAGCTGTTTATTTTAAGATTAGTGCATTCCCAGGCCCTAGATGGCTCAAGACTAAGTGCACTAACTGGAAAAATTTGCCACTGTTTCCATCTTTGCTGATTCTGTTTATGTGTGTTTATCTCATTGAAAATACAGCATGACTGGTTAGTCAATGAGACTTAAAGGAAAGTCCCACTAACAAAACATTTCTGCTTGAATATCCACTGCTCAGTGTCTTCTAGTGTTCTAGTCCCCAGTCTCCAGTTTGCCTTCATTTTTGTGGCATGGTATATTGTATATTATGTGGAGCAAACTAATTATAGGGGCCCATAACAGAGATTCACTAATTCAATTGTTAAATTATTAAATTTTTGTGATGAATCAGTTGCAGCTGCAGCGGCTCTTTTAATGTTTCAAGTGAAATATTTTAAAAGCCTGGCCTTAAAAATACAGAAAGTAAACAAGCTACATTTCAATTGTAATCTATTTTTATTCTTAATTACACACTAAAGGCCATCCAGTGTCAGCCCTTCTAGTATCACGGTGCCAAGAATATACAGAGCAATACTCTTGGGAGCTGCAGAGCATCACTTAACATTCCCGGTGAAGAGCTGCACTGTCAGGAAGCGTAACCTAACAACCGCACAGAGGCAACAAACAGAGCCGAGGAGCGACACTGACGAATGCAGGGCAGGCAACATTGCTAGGATTTAGGATTAATTGCATTTCCAAAATAAAAGCACCGGTGTGTTACTGTGGAGAGTTTTAGCTCTTTAGCAGCCACAGATGTGCGAATTAACGTCATCGTGCCGTTAGCAGGACAAAATAATAACTGAATACTGGAACTATAAACCAATCAGCCACAACATTAAAACCAATCACCTGTTTTAATCAGTGTATTTCCTAACTTTGTTAAGCCATGAAGCCATGGGGAATAATTTAAACTACAATACAAACTTTAAATCACATTAGTGATGAGTCAGTAGGAACTCTTTGAAACAAGCCATGGATAAACACAACATTAAAACCAGTTTCCTGCTTTCATATTATGGCTAACTGATGTATGTTATGTTCTGTAATCTAGTGATTAGACGTCAGACAGACACAGAGGAACATGTTTGAAGGCTTGTTGTCCACAGAGGTCAGGGAGCACACAGACTAAATACACTCAGGAGGAAGATGATTAGACACAGGTGCAACACATTAAGGGGCTGACGATCACAGGTGCAGGAAGCAAACTCTGAAATGAGACGAGAGGGTGAGTACAACCTAAATAAAACAGGAAATTCAATATGACATGAAAGAATAAGAACATGACCTAATGAGCAGAAACACAGAAAAGGTCCTTGCAGTTTAATTGGATTTAAATGTTATTTCTAGGAGACAGAGCTGGCTGTTAGATAAATGTAAAGGAGATAGTGAGTGGGTGAGTGGAGTAAAGAATGTTTTCTAATGAAATATAGCGCAGCAGAAATATAAAGTAACAGTTATAATAGACACAGATGCAGTCAGGAAAACATAGGGACAGGGTGTTGGTACCATTTCCTCTACTGTTACTGCATGATGTCATCGCGAGGGCGGGGCTATGCAAATTAAGGAGAAGAAGGAAAGCGAGGATGTGAGCCTCGGTCACTCCCATCATCCTCATCACCATCACCATCCCCGCCATCCTCTGAGGTGTGTCTGCGCCGCTGCAGCTGCAGACAGAGACAGGAGACAGACAGGACCGACTGAAAACGACCCGTTCACTCTGTCCCGATCCGGTTTTCACGGAACATGGCGTCGAAATGTCCTAAATGTGACAAGACGGTGTATTTCGGTGAGTGCAGCCGGAGCCGCCCAGCATCGTGATTGTGACCAGAGGCGATGGCTTTGACTCGCCTGCTGGGTGGGAGTGTTAGCATGAGTGTGATGTCTGCTGTTCTTCACTGCTTCATCTTATCTAATCCATACTGTGTGTTTCCAGTGAGCTGGGTCCGTGTGTTAGGCAGATCCATCACAGGCCAGGAGGCCATGCTGACGTATATCACCCATTCATAAAAAGGCTTTTGTTTCATGAATCCATAGATTTGATAAAGTCATTGTGTCTGATCACAGCAGTTCTTCTGACAGACATGGAGATCATTGGTGTTTTAATTCATGACTGTGCATTTTTATGGAATTATATCTGTAAAACCTTGTTGTAGGAATGAGAACATTATAACAAATGATTGTTTAAATTCACCTTTAAAGCTCTGGAGTTGAATACATCAACCAAAGAGACTAGTAGAGAATAGTTTTAGGTTTATTTGATGAACACACCTCAGCCTCTAGGAAACTGTGATGACTATTTTTTATTAGTTTTTAGACTAATCAATTACTAGACTAATTGGCAGATTAATTGATAATGAGAATGGTTGTTAGTTGCAGCCTGAATACATCAGATGGCTTCATCAGGAATATGTAGGAGTACAGTCGTTTTCCAGCAGGGCCAAAAACAGCTAATACCCGTCGCTAATACCTGCTAATACTCACTAATAAGCTCTTACTGTAATTATCTGGAGTCTGCCCCGGGCTGTATCAGCATGCTCCCGTCCTTTTCCTAAATACAAGATTAGCAGTTTGTTAGTGAAAGGAAAGTGACAGTGTCTCAACATAAATGCCTCAGATGGTGAGTCCCAGGCTCAAACCAGACTGTGGTGGGTTCAGGGTCTTTGGATAAGATTACAGTGAGCCTGTTTGAATGGTGTTATCTGACAGCTTCGCATTCACATTTATCAGTTCATCAGTGGTCACTGGACACTGGTGTTGATAAGCAGTTATGTTCTAGTTTAAAGAGGGGGTTTAGCCACCATATATCAATTTTCAGCTCCTTTTCATTTTGGAGCCACACCACATGGCATCGTAAATAATTCATTGATTGCACACTGATCATTGTATAGATTTTCTTTCTGTTCTTTCTCCTTCATTCTCTCTGGAGAGAACAGCAGTAAACCACGCCCTGTTGGCTCAGCCAAACACACTGATCTCTCAATCTGCCTGCTTGAAACTCTGCAGTAAATCTGATGCCAAAATGAAATGTGCACCTCAGAAGGAATACGTTCCCCCAGGCAGCTGCTGTTTTGCAGGTGCATGGTGAATTTATTCCGTTTGAGATGCATTTAATAGACTGCAAGCTCAGAACTTTATCTACTTTGTTTATATGAAATATAACAGTGGGGTAATGTGATTAATTTTGAAGGTTATGCAAAGATAATGAAACTGATGTTTGTACACTTGACTTGTTACACACATACATGCCATCCACCATCAGTGCACAGTGCTCCCTGTGTGCCAAGGTGACTTACTGTCACATATCACAGTGACAGGCTGGCCAGTCAGTGAGCCTAAACAGGAAGTGTCATGTTGTATCAGGGCCTCAGTGTATCTGCAGGGATATTTTGGGAGGAGGACAAACAGATAAATGACTGTTAGGGAAAGTTTCTCTCCCTCTGTTCATCCTTCTGTCCTTTCTACAAACGTCTCTCTGAATGACACTGAGTAGTTTGGTCAAAGGCTTCTCCTCAGGGACTCAAACATTTTGGGGGGCAGAGGACAGAAGAGGGGGAGGTTTGTGCAGTTTAACTTTTCTGGGAGTTTCCATAATTCTGTTGACGTTTTCACACATTGTTTAATATTGACAGACTGATACCAATCTCATATCTGTATCTGCCAACAGCCGGCTAACTTAGCTTAGCATAAAAGCTGGAGGCAGGGGGACACATTTAGCTCGTCTGTGTCCAAGGTAACAAAATCCAACTATTAGCAGCAACACAACTATTTCTTGGCCAGGAGTAGTAACTTCCTGAAATCACAGCTAGTTGCCTGGCAACTGGTCCTAGCCAAGAAATAGCCCAATGAATTGTCATTTTTCCACTTTGGTTTTTATCCTCACAAATCAGATGTAACGTTTTAATTAGCTTACAGGTGCTGGAAGGTGGATATTGTTAGGTTTGGACAGAGCTAGGCTAGCTGTTCCCCTCTGTTTCCAGTCTTCATTCTAAGCTAAGCTAACCAGGTGCTTGAACAGAATGTAGTGTCAATAAAGCTGCAGGGATGGACGAACATATTTGAGGTTAAGGTCATGCAGAAAGTTTGAATTGATATGAAAGTGAAAATCTGTCTGAGTCATTGCGCTGCCCTTCAGAGCGCTGGGGAAGGAATGTGCTTCAGGTTGATATGAACTCTTAAGTATCTGTCAAGTGCTGTCTTATCACCTAGACTCATGGCCTGAATTTATAACAAACTCCTCCGCTCTTACTTTTTACTTAGGTCTTGTTTATTCAAAAAATGAAATAGCTGCTGCACTGTGGATTGTGTTTGAATAAATAGTCACATTTTAACCTTGACCTCCTTTACATCTGGGATTAAAATCAGCTTGTTTGAAGACATAGTGAAGATTGCACATAAAAATGAGGAGAGCTGTTCAAAGCAGAGGCAAAGGGATGCTGTCTGAGGAGGAATGCCAAGCTTGAAAAGCTCTGCAGTTCTGCTGTGCTATCTAAGCTGTCTGTCAAATCTTTTCCCTTCTCTGCACTGAAGGACTCGCAGTTCTTCCAGTGTTTCTGTGTGTGTTTTGAAATTAACCCACACCTGGTTGCACTTGGCATGGCTTGGATGATTGGATCTTGATTCTGTCTTTGGTGCATTTTTGGGGTACCCCACTAAAACCAGGTGACCCTTGGCTGAGAGAACCTCAGTTAGATGTGGAGCTTAATGTCTCATGAGCATGTAACTGTTGTTTGATGATGCAGTTTGATGTAAATTCCTGATTTCTGCCTCCTTTTCTTCCACAGCGGAGAAGGTGTCGTCTTTAGGGAAAGACTGGCACAAGTTCTGTCTGAAATGTGAGCGCTGCAACAAGACTTTGAATCCAGGAGGCCATGCTGAGGTGAGAGGAGCTGACCTCAGGATTTCCACTTTAAAGTGATGAATCTGATCAAAAGCTTTAACTTTTGTGATTTATAATGTGAATAGTTGTGTAGGCTGATTCAAATATGCACTGTAACCTCAGCAGGAAGTGCTGTGTTTCTCTGTGGTCACATTTGTACAGTCACTCAACTGACTTTCTAACCCAGAGGAAACCACACAGGAAAGGCTGTACAATGACTGCACAAATTTGACCACAAAGAAACGGTATGCCCTTCATGCTGAGGTTACATTCTCTGTCATCAAAGGTTAAAAAGTTATTCCTCTTCTTTAGTTTGAGGATCTGTTCACATTAAGTTTATTCGTATTTAGTTTATTTTTGGTTCAGTTTGTCCGGGTAAAGTCTTTACTCGTAAAAACATTTGGTTCACAGGCAGGAAGACAAACAAATCCAGAGGGTAAGGCAAACTCAAGGTCAGGAAACTCTTAAGGCAAAAATACTGGAAAACTAACACTGTCACAGAGATCAAAGACAAAGAGCAGGGAGCACAGAGGAGGAGACAGTTAGACACAGGTGCAACACATCAGGGCAGGGCAGGCAATCAGAGCAGGTGGATCTGAAACGAGAGGGAGAGGTTAGAGACCAAAATAAAACAGGTTATACCTCAATAAAAAAAAAACAGCTGCACTGAGATGTCTGAAAGTATCTTAAATGTAGTGAAGTAGAGGCATGAAATGATAATTAAAAGACCTCAAGTACCTTAAAGTTGTACCTTAAAATAAATAAACATACTTTGTTACTGAGTAAACTCACTGAACTTTTTACGTCACACACGTCCATGTCTAAAAATACATCGCTTTAATAGATCGATGAAGCCACCAGTGTTGCATATTTCATGTCTAAAAATATATGTGGTCACTAAAGCCAAGATTTTTACTGGAAAAGACGTTGACAGTTTTAAACAGCTCATAGTTATAAAAAAAGAGTAATTAGTCTTTTCTGGCTTTCACAGAGAATAGTAAGATGAAGTGATGATAAACAGACCATATGATAGACTGATACTGATATGTAGCTCTTTTGTCATGTGTTATAAATTGGTGTGAGAAGAGAAAATAACAGAGAGCAGACAAGTCTTATAAACTCATGTGAATAAGTTCTGGCTCACTTGTTATTTGGCATTATGTGAATCCAAACAGACTGAAAACAAAAATATGTTTAACTAAACTTTCCCACTCTGGGTCAGAACAGTAAAAACAGTCGGTTTAGCTTAGATTCACTCGGAGTCTCTGAGGAATGGTTGCGTTTTCTTACTGTCCCTCCTCCCTCGTCTTTTACAGCATGATGGGAAGCCTTATTGCCACAAGCCCTGCTACGCTGCCCTCTTTGGACCAAAAGGTGCCGTTTCCTCTTCTTCACACTTGAAAAGTGGAAATGGGGCATAATGATAATGCCATGGTTTGTAAGTGCAAGATTTCCATGTATTTTTAGGTGTGAATATCGGCGGAGCTGGTTCCTATGTGTATGACACTCCTGTCAACGAAGCCCCTGCAGCCGTTTCCATGGAAACAGATGCTAAACCACAGGAGGAGAAAAAAGCCCCTGCACGGGGACCAGTGAAGGGTGAGAAATATGAGGAGCAAAAAATAGAAAAACTGTCAGAGACATTCAGCGTCTGTTAGAATAGAACACGCTCTGGACAGATTAGGAAGAAGGAAGTTTAGGTCTCTTTATCTGCACATCACTGAAGACAGAGGGAAATCAGGATGACAAAAGGAGAAACTCACAGAGGAAGAAAATATATCAAACTGTCAGGAAACTCACACACACACACACACACACACACACACACACTGATGCAGATGAAGATTTTTCAGTCAAAGTGATGACATGAGAGATTGTGTGTGACCCCCCCCCCCCCCCCCCCCCCCCACACACACACACACACACACACAGCAGACAAGTTGATTCTCCCTAAAAACTTGTAAGTCTACATATCAGAATAATAATGTCCACTGTTGCTTCTCCAGCTGCAAGCTTTTCATCTTTCTCTGGAGGACCCAACATCTGTCCCAGATGCAACAAGACGGTATATTTTGGTGAGCAGATCGTGTGCCTTCATATCTCTCTATTAGTTGAGTGTTGGAATGTGTCTCGGTGACTAAGTCGGCTTGTTGCCATAGTGACTATCTCCATGGTGGCCTGTGTGTGTGTGTGTGTGTGTGTGTGTGTGTGCGCGCAGCTGAGAAGGTGTCGTCTCTCGGGAAGAACTGGCACCGGCCCTGTCTGCGCTGTGAGAGATGCAGTAAGACTCTGGCTCCTGGCAGCCATGCAGAGGTGAGATACAGGTTTATGATCGTAGGGCGTTTTACTAAAGAGAAAAATGAATGCATTTTACAGGCAGAAAATACCTTGATTTGATATATTCTGATGAGGTTCATATAGTTCTTGTTACTTTTACTGACATTACTGATGATCTTATGTTGCTGAAAGTTTAGGTGATGAAACATCAGTATGTGTAATTATTGTCTCTCTGTTACAGCATGATGGACAGCCGTACTGCCACAAACCGTGCTACGCTGTGCTGTTTGGACCCAAAGGTATGAAGCAAGAAACACTTTTGATGCAGCACAGGGAACTGGACAGCAGGGTGCGCCAGTGCTTAGAGAGAGACTGTCTTTGAGCCACGATCAGTCTGCAAAGGGAAATAATAGCAGACAGAAACCAGTTCATTTACAAGAGCTACTCCAAACTTCAGGCTGAGATTGACCTAAAAATGTTTATTGTTCCAATATGTACATTTCTTCAGCTATTTATCTTAAATATTTCATGTGTTCTTTCCAGTGTTTCCAGTCTTTCATGAGTCAGTATTTCACGTTACGTCATACGACCTACATCAGGACCTGTGTTAATGTGTATTTGTGATCACTAATGACAGAAGTCGAAAGGGAAACGATCTGAAAACCTCTGCACATTGTCAAAACTATCTCCCACTGACCCTTCAAAGTTAAAGGCCGTGTCCTGCTCTCTCAGGTGTAAACACTGGAGGCGTCGGCAGCTACATCTATGACGACCCTGAAGCTGAAGCACAGCCCTGAGCCCTGACGCTGCCTCCAACACCCAGACGAAGTTACCGCCTCCCGGACCCTCAATGTTTCTTTGATTTGCCTTCAAACATCATGGTGACAAATGATATGTACTGCACTCACAGGGATGGATATTTAGATGTTTTTGTTGTATTTGTATATTGTTTATATATCTATTTTTTGTACTGAAACAAACCTTTAATATGTCCTCCCATGTGAGTTTCAGATTTGCCTTTCAGTTTCTCGGTTCTCTTTGCCAAATACTTATTAGCCTATTATGTGGTGGATTAAAGCGCCTGTGTTTTTTCACTCATGATTAATAGATTTTTGAACTTTTGTGCACTTAAGACATGTACTGTATGAAAAAAGTACCAGCCCACAAATTTATCGTCAGTGTTTTTTGAACAAGTTCATCCTGGCTTTACAAATGAATGACGACAATGTAGATGTAGTGAAAATACACACAGACACGTGTTTTACTGATTGTCATGAAGCTGAGTTTTGGGTCTGTTTTGAGCAAAAAGTGATCAAACGTTTTCTACAGTAAAACTGTGTGATACTAAATCAGTGTCAGTGGATGTGTGTTTGTTCATACATACTACACATACTGTATTTATTTATTACAAAACAGCAACAATTCTCACAAGTTAGAATTAGGCAAGATGAATTTATTTCACAGCATATACAACTTTTTTCAGGTCATTGATTATATGAAATAATTGAGATTGCTTTACAGCTTTGCTATGATGAAACAATAATACTCTGACTTAGGTTTGCTGACTATTACTGAATTTAATCAAACACAACTTTACAACAAACCAGCTCTTTGCTCAGTTGGTAATCCAGGTTGGAGACCAGCACATTAACAAGCTTCAACAGGTCTGGTTTTGGCCAGTCACGTAATTACAAACCGAAACTTACCCACTGTATTATTAACATACCAGCCTTTCAAAGGTGCAGCCAAATTAAAAGGTAAAACGTCACTGACAGGTTGAAGTTGGCAACACCCCTTACTGGAAACAGGGGCCCGGAAGCTACAACAAGTTACACAGAATAATACCAGAAGTTGGGAGAATGTGTCAACACAATAATAGTGTATAAAGTAAATTCTGCATTAAAAAGTAATAAAGAGTAGCAAAGCACATACGTAAGGACAGTAATTAAGCACAAATTCGAGGTACTCGTACTGTATGCTGCATTATAGGTCCTCTACAATTTATACTTTGAGTACACTTGTGTAGTTTAATCTGAAGTAAAACATCATATTACACGAGCTGATCTATATGCAAATATTTTCATCTGGTAAATCACTAATATCTAAAGCTGTCAGATATCTGTGGGGAGTAAAACTACAGCATTTGATCCGTATTCAGACTATTCACTGACTGCACTGCAGATTCCGCAGTCCGCAATGCATCTCTGTGCTTTGCCTTTACCCGTCTTATTTTGAAAGGCACCACCGGAAGTCGTGTATTTTATTTTGACCAATTTAGCTTTAGTGCCACTTCTGCTTTTACGAGCTTACTAGCACAGACGCGCCATCGCGGAGTAAGACGTCCATCGATCATTTTAACAGCCGAAATAATCAAAACCCGACTAGTTTCCACGCAGGAACTTTTGAGACGACAATATAACGTTTTAATCGTTGAGCAGTTTTTTCTTCGGGAGGGCAACTTGGATATAAAAGTGTATTATCCACTTAGCTAACTGTTAGCTTGTGACGTTGTTAGCTAAAACAACTGAGCTGCAGAGGAATTTAACAGCCCGTTTATGTTTTCGCCACTTCAGAGAAATGTTAGACGGATCTCCGGTTCACAGCGATGAAGCCAACATCGGCAACGTCGAAAACAACAACCCGGTAACGTTGATTTCCAGCGGCGATGGGGTGAACACGGGCAACAAAGCGAGGCAGGCGCTGCTGAAGAAAGGAGGGAGGAAGCTGCGGACGACGGCGCCGCTGCACCATCAGAAACCTGCGAGAAACGGTCCCAGCATACACCTGTCCGACCACAACAACAACAACACGCTGACGGCTTCACCTGCGAACAAACCTGCGGCTCAGCCCGGTACCGAGCTCCCTGCCGGTACACAGACCGTACTGACCCTCCATCATCTCAACCAGGGGGCCAAGAAAGAGGCAAGTTCCCCGTTTGTAGCTGCCATCATCAAAACACACTGTAAAAATACTGTTGTATTTTGACTGTTTGATAATTATATATGCATCATTACATTATGAGCTTTTCATATGAATTATATGTAAGAATATTTACCTGTAAAGTAACTACTGACAGATAAAGGTAGTGCAGTCGAAAGTAAAATAAATCCCTGACTTCACTTGGAGATAGTCAAGTGAAGCACCAGCACCTCAGATTTGACAAATCTTCCTCTCATGAGAGCTTCCTAGTTAATTTGTAAATTGGCAGAACATCAGCTGGCAACAGCTTTGGTGATTGTTTGATAGTTTAACTTTTTTTTAAAAGTTAAAACACCATGTTTTGACTCCTTAAATGTGAGTGTTTCCCAGTTTACTTCCTTAATGACAGTGAACTGAAATACCGAGAGAAAATAATAATTAATTTCAGACCTATTTATATGACTATTTTTGAAGTTTAGGTGCTCACAAGTTCTTTTTAGGCTTTAAATTTTATTAAACAAAACTTTGAAGCATTCCTGAAACAAAGTGGGTTTAATTGTGACTGTACCCACTGTAGTGCCTGAGGCAGTGTCAAGTGACGCAGTTACTAATCCTTGCGGTGGTGAAAGTAGTCATGTGATGAACTAGTCTGTCTTCCTCTTTCTACCAGCTGCTTCACTGAGAAAGAAAAAATTCCCCAGGTTGTGCACTGCTGACATAAGAGGAGAGGAAGCTGCAGGTTTCACAACACTCAAAAGAAAAGGCGTCACAGATGTTTTATGATGATGGAAGTGTGTTAAACTTTGTCACAGAGCAGCGGGTTGCTGACTTTAAGTTTGTAGTTATTATGGGCAGGTACTTACATCAAGACTCCTGTGTAACTTGGCGTAGAAGACATTTTTAATAGAATATGAATTTGTGTGTTTAATTTGATAGGTCAGGTATTAGAGGATAAAAAGAGGGGACATGAGGTTTGTGAAAGATGTTTGATGGAAGAGTGAATTGGGAAGTTGGAACCAAAAAATTAGCTTTTTTAAAAAAATAAATAAAAACAATTGAAAATAGTCGACTAATTGTTTCAGCTCTGATGCTAAGCTAACAATGTCCTAGCTTTGTACTTAATCCACAGACAATGTGACTGATTATCAGTATTGTGACATATAGCATTTCACTGCTGGATGTGTAAATCAGCAAGTTCACCATACCAGCTTCAAAGGTGATGAAATGTATGTTGTGATATGTCAGTGCTGTGTTGTTGCTGCTGCCCCCAAGTGGCCAAAAAATTGGTTATTACATATTTAAGACATTTTGTTTACAAGGTCAAAGATCAACTTTTGCAGACAGCATGATGATAACTCATTTTAAATGAATTCAATACCAGGATTACACTCCTGGATCAATAACTGCTTATTTCTGTTTTGTAGCTGCTGAAATCCAAAGGTGGTAGATCGGAGCGAGGGGCCGTGCAGCCAGGAAGCCAAACTGCCCGCAACCTTCCCAGACACGAGCAAATGACCCAAAATGTGAACGCCCGGAGCCACAAGCCCAAGCAGGACCAAACACCAGGTGCTTCTCACACTACAAAGAAGAAGGATCACAGCAGCCCCAGTAAGCCCTCCCCTCTTCGCCAGCCTTCACCCCGAGAGCAGAAAAAACCTCTCCATGCCTCCAACAACGTGAAGATCGTGAGCGCACCGCCTGCTGAAACTGCGCCCGAATACCTCAAAGATGGTGAGAAAGTCTATGCTGGAGCTAAGTTCAGTGAGCCGCCCTCACCCAGTGTCTTACCTAAACCGCCCAGTCACTGGGTCGGAGAAAACGAGCCTCAACATAGCAACCAAAGCCGAGAGCAAATGACTGTTCATTTAAAGTCGCTGCTGAAGGTGCAAGATACGTCATGACCACAGTCTGGATTTTCAAATTGGAGCTGACCTATCCGAAATCTGATTAATGATGAACGCCAACGATTGGAAAAATTATAATGCGATAAATGGAGTTTGGCCTTTAACACACTGCAATAAAATGTAGGGAGTTTTTATTAACTTAACTACAATTTCCCATTAACCAACACGCTGCCTGCATTTGTGAACATTTTGGAGACGCTGTGTTGTTGCTGGAGATGTGACTGACATGCTGTGTATGTCAGGAGTTTGTCAAATATTTTCTGCCTTTTTGTTGACAGGGGAAATAGAAAATAAGATTGATTGTGATTGAGTTTGTGAGCAGACTGTTATTTTGAAGAGGAAAACGTGAAAGAAAGAGCGCAGAAAGAGTTTGAGGTCGTCACCAGCAGCAGCACGATCAGTGTCTCCTGTTTACATATTGCAACACGATGATGGCACTTTTCTTTGTGAACACTTTTGAAGAGGCAGCCTTGTGTTCATTGTCTTTTTAAAGAGCTTGTGTAAATGTACATAATATATTGTAAACATATATTTGTGTATATTTTTCCTTGTTATTTTAACTGAGATTATAGTTTTGTTACTGAGATTTTTTCCACAAAAAAAAAAAGAATGAAAGAAAAAGTTCCCTGCAAACTGAGGCACTTTGTTATAGCTCCTTCAGTGTGAGGCACAGTGGATGTAAGAGAGACTCTTCTTACTGATTTGCACTGAAAACAAAGATTGGGAAGGGCAGGAAACCAAACTTTGATGTTCCAAAGCTTGACCAGCCACTTTGATGAATTCACCAGCCAGCTCAGAGCACAGGAGAGGACCTCCAGGTCCTGGCTGGTTACCTTTCAAAATGGCTCGGATAGCGGACAAATCAAAAAGCCACGGTTAAAGTTTACCTGCCGGTGGCTGAAGTTCTTCCCCTTCACTGAACACGGGTCCAGCTGATGAAAAACCTAGCGTCAAATCAGGGACTTGTGAAGCTGATGAGGCTGTCGAAGCCTCAGCAAACTGAAGAGATGACAATGTGAAAAGTCTCACAACCAGCTGCTGCAGAGAGCCAGTAGCCAGCATCCAGACCGAGTGCTTTTTGTTTTACTTTTATTGCACTGATCCAGAGTACGTCCACATTAATCCGGCTAAATTTAAAAACACATTTTTCTTTCCGTTCTCCACCGTCTGTCCTCATCCTGAGGCAGCCTTTAAAACACCAGCTGAACAGGACAATCTTTAGTTGCCTCTATTTTTCTTTTTGATCACTCATTTTAATACTACAACAGATCACACAACACATCTGTTGTTACTGAACAGCATTAGTGTTCATTTTGTCAGTATGTCACACTTAGCCGAAACGATTAGTCAATCAACAGAACGATGATCTGCAGCAGCTCTGATGATGTGTTAATTGTTAACAGGCGCTGGTTCCAACGTCCAAAATATGAGCATTTGTTTTGTTTTTCTGTTTTATAACTGAATATCTTTGGACTATCGATCGAACAAAACGAGGTCACTTTGACATATTGATTAAACAGTAATAAAAATAATGTTAACATTTAGTGTTTATGACCAGCTTTTAAATCATGATTCTATACTTGTTCTGTTTTCTGGCAGTAGAAACAGAAACATAAATATTAAGTGAGGACAAAATACAAAATAGGTGATTGCAAAGAGGAAACAGATGAAAAATTTAAAGGGGTTTGGAGCCACTCCTTACCAGATATCAGCCGCGATATCTGGTTCATTGTTTGCTGAATGAAAACATTAACTGCGTTTTTAAAAATTACACGGCTTCATGTGGATGTAGTCTTACTTTGTTTGTCATACTTGTTTTCACATACCTCTTCTTTACATTTTCATTTCTTCAACTTCAAAGCACATTTATGTTTACCAGGAGCAGTATGTGTGGAATTTGTCACAGCTGATCTTGCGATGATGTCCCACGTGTGTTTTTCTTTCTCTTTTTTTTACTGACATGGTTTCTGTGGATGCAGGCAGCTGCTGGATCTTGTTTCTTGACCTCTGTGACGTCATGTAAATGGAAAATTGTATTAATGTAGCAAAAACTGCCCATGTTATTGCAGTGTTTTAACATTATTTCATTCCTGTCCATTCCAAGAATATGATTAACAACTCACCTCCATCTCACAATTTGGAAAAACAAAGGTTTTTATGAAGCTTTTCATATCTAAATTAAATTAAAAAATTGGTTACCCCTACTACATGTTGATTTGTATTTATTACAGGCCAAGACAGTTGACATTGATACTTTTCTGTTTTCTGCAGCAATTTTTTTACAAAACAAGTTTCCCTATTATGTTAAAAAAAGAAAAAGTTAGTAGTTATTGATTGTTCTACAATTTTTAATGAGACCATGTGAACATTTTGTCCTGTGTCAGTTCCCAGCACAGCTTCTGATTAATTAATCTAAATGAGAAGTTTGAGTACTGAGGTTTTTCCATGGTTGTTTTGCAACACTGGTGCTTGTTGCACAAAATGTAACCAGCGGATGTGTCCTGCGTAACTGTGTCCTGGCAACAGGGCTGTGAAGATCAGCCCAGAGTAATGGCCTTCAGTATAGGGTACTATCTGTTGTGGATTATAGAGCTGATAAGAGTTGCTCGTTAATCGCGGTCGTAATTGGAATAAAACATTTTTTTATCTGCATGATCAGCAGGTGAAAACCACAATAAAAGTAGAAAGATGAAGAAAGAGGTCTGTGATTTTAGAAAGGTTTACACAGGTTCCATTCAGTGAGTCTGAGTCATCTTGGTTGTTTGTCACAGTATTCATGTGAATCTACGTCTTGGCTGAACACATGACTGCCTTTGCACGAATTGAATAATTTTATGGTATTAACATAGCTATATATAATATGTATATAATTATTATGGTGTATTACAAAAGAACAAACAAACAAAGTCTGAAATCTTTATCTCCAACTTCTGAGTCCAGATGCAGTCAATGCTCAAGTCCGAGTCACAAGTGCTGAAAATGAGGATTAAAGTCTGAGTCCTGGGTGTTCTCATCTAGTTTAAGTTCATATAAAAGCAATCCAAAGTGCTTTATAGGATGGAAACTGTAAGTGCCTGATAGTGATTTCAGTCTTATTTTTGCAGAGGGAATATAAAGGGGAAGTGACAGGTGTGTAACTGAGCAACACCTTTCTGTGCAACTTTCTACAGAATAAGGAACTGACAGCTCAGTAACCACTGACACAATCATCTTATGTTGATAAAGCTTCCTATCAGTCAGTCATTGTGGTCATGACATGTTGTTGTTTTCGATTTGTCTCCGTAGGTGCGGTCAAACCTTCACAAGAAAAGGTGTCTTTTCTCTCAGTGACAGAAATATAAAATTAAGCAACCAGGAGGAAGTAACGTGCTTATCTCACCACAACAAGAACACTTTTTCTATTTCTATCTGTGAGGCATTAATTCATTAGACACTGACAGAGACAGAGCAGAATGTCTGGGTCCAGATGGATCATTTCATTATTTCAGGTTCTGCTTAATTTTAATTTAACAGGTGAGAAAATATTTAATGTTGTTGCAACAGAGGACATTTAATCTTCACTCAGCAGCATTTTTAAGTTAATTCATTTACATAATATGTCTTTCATTTCCTTTGCAGCAGGAACTGCACGGTACGTGCTTTCCTCTCCCATCGTCAGAGTTGGAGATGAATTCACTTTGCCTTGTGTAAATGCAAAAGAAGATCAGAATAAATGTGACAGCACTTGCTGGGTAGTTAGATATTTATTAACGCAAGCAGAGACAGAGCTGGTTAGTTTTGGGCAGATTGATGGAAACAGGCTTTCCAAATCTAAATCAGACAGACTGAGTCTCACAGAGAACTGTTCTCTGGTTATAAAGAAGGTCACAGTTGAGGATGTTGGTCGTTACACCTGCAGACAGTTTGACAGATCAGGACGACAACAAGGTCCAGGCGCTTGGGTTGATCTACTGATGATCTACTGTTGTCCTCACTGTAAATCACTGTAGATAAGATGGTCAGTGAAATGCACCGAACATAAACACATTTTAATATGTACAAGAGATGACAAGCTAATACCTGACAAAAACAGCAAACACAGACTGAAGTCACCATGAGGAAGTGACACGTCACTCATCACAGGAAGTAGAGGCTGAATTCATCTTTAAGAATAAACCACCTCACAGACTTTGACAGTTGAGAGTCTGAGAACAAGAGACTGACAAAGTAGGAGAGAGACAGAGAAACATGATGGCTGAATTCACATGGATTCAAATGTCTTTATTTCTGATCCTGGTGCTTCAGTTTACAGGTAAGGACACATGGAACACACATTAAATCAACATCACACAACTGCATTAATATTACTCATGGTACTTTATTATGGATTGTCTTGTTTAATCAGACAGTCTAGACTGTGAGTGAGTTTAATGGACTCTTTGAAACCAAGGACGAGACACATTTGTAAATTTCTATTGGATCTAAAATTACTGTCACATTAAGTCAGATTTTATTTCAATTCATTTTTCATATTTCTCTCTTTGTCAACAGCAGCAAATGGACAAAACCCTTCAGTCCTCACTGTCAGAGTTGGAGATGAAGTCACTTTGTCCTGTGAAAATGTGAGAGATGATCAGGATCAATGTGACAGAACTACCTGGATCTTCAGTGGTTCAAGAAACAGATCAACAGTACATCTGTTTGAACTTGGGAAGATTCACAGAGCAGCCAAATCTAAATCAGACAGACTGAGTGTCACAGAGAACTGTTCTCTGGTTATAAAGAAGGTCACAGTTGAGGATGTTGGTCGTTACACCTGCAGACAGTTTAAATCAGGAAACAACAAGGTCCAGACACTCTGATTGTTCTGTCTGTTGTTTCCAGTGAGTATTTCCATCATAATGTTTTCAGCTCAAACTGTCTTGTTAGAACAAAATACTGAAACATTACAATAATTCTGATTACAGTGATGAAGTTCATTTTACTCTTGTTGTCTTTCTCTCACAATATCTCCATCTTCACCAGTGACTGAACATGAGGACGGTGATAAGATGACCTTCGGTTGCCACGTGTTATTTCCTTTCGTATGTAAACACACAGTGGAATGGCTGCATGTGGAAGATGCCCAACACATGACAAGATCACAGTCTGGATGCTCGGCCACTGTTTCCTTTTCCATTTCAGATTTTTTCTACACGTCAAACACGTATGAGTTTTTACAGTGTAAAGTGACAAATATTGACACTGGGAAAGTGCAGGTGTTCACCTTCAGCCCTCAGTCCTCAGGTGAGAGACCAGGTCAGAATATGGTTCATCCTCATATAACCAATAAATTACATCTGATTATTTGATTGATCTGTTTCTGAAAAACAGCTGAGCTCATTCACAGTTTGCTGGTTTATGTTTTTCTTGTTTGTCAGGCGAGATTGCAACAACATCACCATCAGCACCAACACAGGAAGGTTTGGAAAAAGGTAAGTCACTCATATGTATTCAACTTAAAACAAATCTAAGGGTTGAGAATAAAGCAATAAGAACAGTGAAGGGGCGTTCTGAGGGCGTTCTCAGTAACCTAACCTCCGCTTGAAACAGCCTTCAAAGTAAGTCACATAATTATGACAGGCAAGGTTTCAGAAACACATCAGTTAAACAAAAGCAATGGTTTACAGCGTCACTCAGATGTAGTGGAGGATAACATTTATTTTGTAGCTGTTGGAAAGCAACCAGGAGGAAGTAACGCGCTCCTCTTTGCTGGTTCAGAGGTGTTTGACTCTGGATCATTGGGCAATTTATACACAAATACTGCAGATTTAGTTATAAGTATAGATGCATGTTTACAGTGCCCTGGGTGAAGTTAAACCAACTATATGCAGTCTGCAGAGTGGGACGGGGTTCAGTGTTAAATCCCACCCACCACTGTTGAATTTGGGCGGAGTTGAACACCAGTTTCATCAGTTTGGACTCGGGTTTGGGTGGGGTTAGACAACAGTCAGTTTATAGAATGAAGAGGTAGTCAGGTTGATAAGGAGGGAGTGACTCAGGTACTGTATATGGTCTGGAACCAGACCGTGAAATGCTTTAGATGCTGAGCAGGTAGTGGGTAAAATTTAAAAGCAGGCAGCCAATGTCAAGACTTTAGTAGAATCTCCTTTTGGTGTTTTGTTCGAGATCTGGCTGCTGCATTCTGGATGATTTGTATGATCCAAATATGTGGAAATGAAAGATGGATTCTGGTTCCTTCCTCAGCTAAGAAATGATGATTGTTCCTTAATAAGCATTTCAAAATTAAGATTGTAATGAAATAACACAGCTGTGGCTGTGGTCTGTACAAAATTTCCTGACTCACTGACATTGGCATTTCTGAATGTGTCACAGCTCATACAACTTGTTCAGGTTGTTCAGCTCTGAACTCCATCATGTTGCTGATGCGTGTGGCTGAACTCCTCCTAATCACTGTGATTACTGTTCTTCTGATCAGAGCTCGAGGTGAGAAAATTCACAGCAACATTTGTTCAGACTGACTGACACAAACTGTGAGTTTACAAGTGAAATGTTCCTCTGTGATTTCTTTTCCAGGGAACCAGAGACCACCTGATGACAACACTGTGAGTGGAAAACCAATGATGATTTTAAATGCTGCTGGTTAATGTTGATGTTGGTTTAATGCAGGACTGTTAATGTCTCTCTGTTTGTGTTTGTGCAGGTTTTAAACTCAGTAAGAAGCCGAGCAGTGACGCCTTCTGGTCCAGCAGCCAGTCAGGTAAAGATCAGATCAGACAGCAACTGATGGTGCGTTCAGGCGTTCAGCTCGGGGGGAAAAACCTGGGACTTTGGGGCACTTTTTTGGTACATCAATAAAATGTACAAACTGCTATGAATTCCAATTCAGCATTTATTTGTTCCATGTTAACCCCACAGTGTTGTGCTGTTTTTCCACAGATGGATAATGAAGGAGGTGAACGTGATTTTACGGTGAACTATGAAAACGTTGGAGACCCTTCACTTTATATCAGATTCCACAGATCAACAGCTTCAGCATCAACACAGCAGAGTAAAGAACTCACTGCTGTTGAATCCAGATTTAATTTTTGAGGATATATATATAAAGTGCAGAAGTTATGTTTATATGCTCAGCAGCATTGACTTTAAGCAGCTTCTTGAACATAGGAAGATAAGTGCAGGCTTTGATGTGTTTGGTGAGAGAGTTCCAGACAGGGGCGGTGTTATGGGGAAGTGAGGTAGGTTGGGAGGTAGGGAGTGGTTTTATGGAGATCCAACTGCAACTGTGGGACAGAGAGATAGTGGTGGTGTCTTTGGAAAAGAGTTTATTGGAGTTTATTTTGGAGGGAGACAGGGTGGAGCTGCAGGGAAGGAAAGATTCAGCAAGGTTTTGGGGAGAGTTTTGGTACTTCTGCTGATCATATCAGACCTTTCACAGTTTAGTTTGAGATGTCTGGCTTGCATCCATAGTTTAATTTCAGTGACAGAGAGGGGGGAGTTGAGGAGGTGCAGGTGTTGATGCTCGTGAACTGAGGTCTGCCTGTGAGATATGACTTCAGCCAGGAGAGGGCAGCACAGATGCAGCTGTGGAGAGAGGTTCCAAGGTGAAGGAGGAGAATAGTGAGGATGATGTTGAGGGGAAGATGTCTGCTGTCGTAGCTGTGTTAAATAAATAAAATGTATTTACTGTAGTGGCGCCCTGCAAGTTTTCAGCATGTGCTTAATCTGTGTTAAAATGTTCTTTTATGTGCATTATTTTAGAATAAAGACCTTTTCTGCAGCGTGCAGGACCTTAAACCTGCCACGGTCCTCCGAAAGCAGAACTCAAATGAGCAACTCTTTGGTTTTGAGTGATCATTTGTTTATTTCCCTTTAATAATGTGCAGAGTCTGTGTTCCTGTAAGTCTCAAGTGTTTCTAATTTTTATCTGCTCATCATTAGAGAACTTCTGCTGCTCTCACCAAAACTTCCGCTTCAGTGCTCAAGAGATTTAAAAAAAAAGACTTCAGAGATGCAATGAGGAACCAACAGGTCTCAGACCAGTAAATTATCATCGTATGTGTTCTCTCCCAGCTGCTATGGTAGAGTTTGTGAGCTGTCAAACATCATGAATCAGGAGCTGCATTAATGCAGATGTTTATTTAAAGATCACAATCTTCACACATTCAATGTCTTCTTCTTTTCATGATGTGAAGTCATAAACTGTATATAGTGTAAAACACGACATCGTCACAAATGCATCATGGGACAGGACACAATGTGAGCATGAAGAGACTTAATATGATTTTCTTATACAGCGTTACACTGTTCAGAAACCCAGTTTTAAATGCAGAAACAGTTTTAGAGATGAAAAGATGATAGGTGTCACTTCTGCAAAGTCAACAAAACAGAGATAAAAATAAATAATGCTCAGGAAGTGCCTCTTAATTAAGCACAGGAGTTACGCCCCTTTGCACAGCGATAAAGTATCAGATCAGACTCTGACAGCTGAGAGGCTGAAGCACAATGGCTCTGATGGATTATATGTCTTTATTCCTGATCGTGATGGTTCAGTCTACAGGTAAGGATACATGCAATATTAGAACAGCTTTGTGTAAAAACAAAAGCTTATCAATATCATTAAGTGTTTTTATTTCCAAAATGAAGGTTATTCACTGACTCTCACTGACGGTAATTAAGACAGCCAAGAATATTGCTCAAACACGATAACTTTAACAGACTCTTGGAATGAATGATGAGACACATTTGCACCTAAAATGATCTTTACACTAAGTATAAATTGATCTTAATTTATTTTTCACATTTCTCCTCCATCTTCTCAATAGCAGCAGCTACTCCGATAACTTCCTACTTATCTGTCAGACTTGGAGATGAAGTCACTTTGTCTTGTGGAACTGTGAAAAGTGATTGGCCTAAATGTGACAGAACTACCTGGAACTTCACTGATTCAAGAAACAACAAAGCAACAGTAACTCTGTTTGAACTTGGGAAGATTCATGAAGAAGCCAAATCTAAATCAGACAGACTGAGTGTCACAGAGAACTGTTCTCTGGTGATAAAGAAGGTCACAGATGAGGATGCTGGTCTGTACGGCTGCAGGACTAAACAACAAGGTCAAGACAAAAATAGTCGGTCTGTGGTTCATCTGTCTGTTGTTACCAGTGAGTATTTCCATCATAATGTTTTCAGCTCAAACTGTCTTGTTAGAACAAAATACTGAAACATTACAATAATTCTGATTACAGTGATGAAGTTCATTTTACTCTTGTTGTCTTTCTCTCACAATATCTCCATCTTCACCAGTGACTGAACATGAGGACAGAGATCAGGTGACATTAAACTGCTCTGTGAGGACACATGAAGCATGCAGATACACAGTAGAGTGGCTGTCCCTGGATGCGTATTCCAACACTGACCTGAATTCATCACAGTCTGGCTGCTACGCCACAGTGACTTTTCTGATTTCTCATTTTATTAACACATCAAAGTCTGAGTTATTGAAGTGTAAAGTAAGAGATATTTTTGCTGATAAAGAGCAACTCTTTACCTTCAGACCTCAGTCCTCTGGTGAGAATGCAGGTGAGAATATGAAAAGCTGTTGAAGATGAGTAACGATACATGCAAATTTAATTTATTTGATAAATTAGATGTTTTAGATTTGTATCATTCTTTTTAATTTAGTAACAGATAATGGTAAATATGAGGTGTTGTTTGACTGAACAGTTGGTTGGGTGGTGTTATTTGATTCAAAACACCACAAAATGAGGTGTGACCACAACAAAAAGCTTAAAATCGATGGAACTTTTAAAATGTTTTTGGTTTTTCATAGCAAAAGATTGAGAGAAAAAGTTATTGTTTCTAACTTACTTTATGGAAAACAAAGCTGGCCATTGTCTCAGTATAAAAAAGGAAAGAGATCATGAAAATGATTATTGGATTGTTTCCAGTAAGTCAGTGAAACTCAGTGAAAGCTCTCTCACTTTCTCTTGGCTGTGTGTGTCAGTCAGTGTGTTCACACATGACTGAGTCTTAAACCTTGTCGTTCACTTCTCCATCCACAACATCAGCTACTGCTCACAAACCACACAACTACATTCACAGTGAACAGAAACATGCAGACAAGTAGCACTGGCAAAATGTCACGGACATGCATCAAATAGTCGAGATATTTTAGTCTGGGCTAAAGTGGAGGACAGACAGACTGACCATCTCTAAACATACTGGCAAACAACTCTTATTCTCTTTTCAGACTGGTGGTGGTTGAGCGTCATTTTAGCCGTGATTTTAGTAGTGCTCTTGATAACTGCTGCAGCACTCATCATGTGGATACAAGCTAAAGGTGAGATGAAGCTTTTATAAAACTATATGGTTTGTTTTCACTGTGGAAGCTAAAGTCGACTCTTTTGTCTTTTCAGGGGACCAATCACAGATGGATCACAGCGCTGTGAGTTTTAAAATACAGAATGAAATGATTGACAGAGTTGAATCAGCTCCTCTCTGATGTTGTGTTATTAAAAACTAAACGGCCTTCACAGAGACAGTGTCACACATTAACTACACTGTTTCTTGTTTTCTTTTTCTTCTCCAGGGGCTGAGATTAAACCCTGCAGGGACTCAGTCTGCTCCTGAAACCAGCCAGGACATGGTGAGATCACCACGCCCACTATAACTCATTGTTATTTACTGTATATTTGTTGTCTGAAATGAGACGTGCAGTGACTGTGGTCTGTCTCAGCATTTCACTGTTACTGAGCAGTCATTATGTCTCCTTCACTGTGTAGGCTGATCCTGAAGATGGTGTTTCCTACGCCTCTGTCACTTACATCAAGAAGGCCAACAATCAAGCCCAGGTAAGTATCCTGATAGTGAATAACAACACTTTTCAGAGAAGGAAAACAGAAAAGATGAGATGGTACTGACTTTCTTACGACACGTCAAATCGTACAAACACCTTAGGGTGCACCTGAACAGCAAGTTAGTCTGGAGAGAGAGATGTGTGTGTAGCAAGAAGCTAATGTTTTACCACAGTGTTAGTGGGGGAGCAATGTTCAGAAGCAGCGACAGGGGCATCAGGAGGTTCAGCTCCACAACTGTTGTGACTTTAGAGTCGATAGAGGAAGTGGTTTACAGACGGGTGGAGATGAAGACCAGAGCGACTGTGCAGAACAGCACATGCTATCTCTAATCTATTCTGAGGTGCAACATCTATTTTTAGTAGTTATTCAGTTCTGCCTGAGAGTTCCACTGAACGATGTAGAAAACTTTACTTGTTACACGGCAGCATATTCAGGATGTGACAGAGTCTGGTTCTGCTCGAGGTTTCTGAGGTTTTTCCATGCCAGTGTGTTTCTCATGGTGGGAATTGCTGGGTCTCTCTACTACATGTATTTCTGTTTAATTTGTGTTTAATAGTGTTTCCCTTTTGTTTCCCAACTTCAGGGTAATGATGATGAAGATAATACAGTGACCTACAGCACTGTAAAACTTCTCTCCTCCTCTGCTGGAGCCTCCACTGGCCTCAGCAGGATCCACGCCACCATCAACAATCCAAACATATAAGAGTACAATAATAAGACATAGCTAATATCATTATCATCTCATGGAGAGGTAGTTTGGCTTGGTTGATGAGTTTGGTGGTTTATGGTGTGTGCAAAGACAAAACATGAAGCAAATTCCAGAGGCAGCACGACTACATACAAATTCAATGGCAAGACAAGGTTAGACGTGTGTCCGCAAGAGTCAGATTTAAGAGACTGGAGGGAAATAACCAAGAACCAGAGCTTCTGATGAGCTCTGAAATCAGACAGAGGCTGAGCTGCCACATGCAAGGCTTCACCTGTCTGAGCACACCTTTAGGCCGCATGCTGCCGGTGCTAGCAGCATTCTAGTTAGCACAAGATGTTGTTAGCGAGCATTTTGTTAGCTGAGGGTGTTAGCTGGTGATGCTCCACAGATGCTTTGTTGCTTGCTAAGGTGAGGTAGCTGAGGAGGCTTGGCTGAGTATTTGTTCTTTGCTTGTATGAGTCAGAGGGTCCAGTAGATTTACAGTATGATGGCTCAGCCTGATACCCACTGCAGGGCCTAATGAAAACATCATTTAACATGAATACTGGATTTCCATGTGAGTATTTCACTGTGTGTATTGACAGAGTTTATAACTGATTTTGACTGAGCTTAAGTCAAATAAATAAAGAATAAGAATGAAAAATGATCACTGTTGTAGTGTTACATTAATGTTTCTCTGTTACAATTACACCTTATCTCAGCTTCTGGGATTTACAGCTGTAAAAAGCTTTTCATCCAGGAGGGGGCGTAGTAAGTTAACTAGCAGCACAATATAAAAGGTACAATTAATTGCTAATAACTGATAAATGCACTCCACAGCCCTTCACTCTAATCTAAACTTTACTCTAACCTGAACTCTATGGGCTCCTGGTTTTCTGACTTCATGAATAAAATAAAACAAGCTTACACACACACACACACACACACACACACACACACACACACCGATCATCACACTGAACCTCAGACCACACTACAGGTTCGTCTCTGCTCAGCTCTCCACTTCCTGTTCTCTCTCCTCTTCCCTCTGTTGGGTTGGACAGCTCTGTTTGCACTGGGCTCTGACATTCATCTAAACAACATATGAATGAAACTGTAGTAGATAATTTTGCATATAGCTCCTCATAACAAACCTTTTCTAATCAACATGAACAGAGCTGCTGCTACATGTGTTCAAAGTGGGAGTGTGGGAACTTGATGCTCCACCTCCAGGAAATTAAAGACAGTTCAGACACTCATCAGTGTGTGAACCACTTTGTGTTTCTGTATTTGGTCATTAGAGGGTAAAACCTCCAGATCTCTGCTACTGTTGTACCCACATTCTGATCAAAACACCTCCGCCTCAGTTCTCAGAAAACACATGACCTCAGAGACACAATGAGGAACCAACAGGTCTCAGGTCAGTAACATATCATCTTATCTGTGATCTGTCCAGCTGCTACAGTATCACCATGTTGCACCATGAACATCAAGAGTCAGATTCTGGAGGACGAGGAGTTTGACTCTTCACCTGTCTGTTCATGTGAGCTGTCAAACACCATGAATCCTGTCTGTTTCTGATAAACACTGTGGAAAGAAAAGAAGAGCTGCATTAATGCAGATATTTATCTTAACAATCTTCATACTTTTAGCTTCTGCAGTCCTCTTCCTCTTTTCATGTGGTTTAAGATGGCACAAATAGACCATGAGACCGACAGAGTGTGAACTTGTTGGTTTTCATGGTGCAGTGTCTTGCAGTAGCAGGGGTGTTATTAATAGATTGTCTAATAGAAGGGCAGTTTACTCTATGTAGCAGCTGATTTTGACCTGAAGTTTCTCTTGTTGAACTCTGACTGAAGGAGGAGTTTGGTCGTCAGTCTGGTCAGAGCAGCAGATTCTCTGCACATCATCAGTGGCTCGTGTCCTTTATGTCCACAATGAACCACAGTTGTTGCTGTTGCTGTATTTTTTAAAATCCCCTCTGCTTTTTCCCCCAAGTTTATTTCCCAGCACTTTTCCATCATATGTGCTCATTTCAGTTTCACAGAATCACAGAATTTTGACAAAATGACAAACAAAAGAAAAACAACAGAGAAATTAAATGAATATAGGCTCCAGCTTCATCAATTCAACACCTGACAGGAGGGAAAAAAACTGGTGTGAAGTTGCTATGAGGAAGTCATGCCTTACTAGTCACAAGAAATACTGCATATAATCAAGAGATAGAGAAGGGAGAGAGACAGAATAATAATGGCTGCATTCAGATGAATTTTATATTTTTGTTTGAGATATCAGTGCTTCAGTTCACAAGTAAGTGTAATGAACTCTTCAAAGTCAGCAAAGACATTTTGCAGACATATCCTCAAATTAACCATGAATCTTTTGTTGTTTTAACTCAGTTTCTCATGTTTCTATCTGGTCCTGTCTTCAGCAGTAACTAAAAAATGTGACAATATTACCTGACAATGTAGAACTGCACATCACCAAAAGGAAAAAACAGTATGAAGGAAGGAAGATTATATTTATCTGACAGCTAGATTTACTCACAAAAGTACAAAGATTGGAGAAAAGTCCAAAGACAAAAAAAACTTTAATCATTTCAGGACCCCTCTGATTCATCTTGTGGCCCGTGGAATGGACCTAATCCATAGGTTGGGTACCACTGAGCCACATGTTGATGCATCAGTGCAACATCTACGCCCCCTGCTGGCTATGATGTGACAAATGATCTTGACTCATGAGGTCCTTTTACCTCAGGTGTATTTAATCTGGTCTGATTGAGACTGAATCTATAAAGAGGGAGCAGGGAGTTTGGCTCTTTCTCCTGCTGGTCACTGCAGCAGCAGTTTGTGTTTGTGTCTGGTTTCATGTTGGTTGTTTTCTGATGGATCTGGTTGATCTTTAATTCTGTTAGGTTACTTTTAGATGTTGGTCTAAGTGAGAGGGAAGACACCAGATCCTACGACCCTCTGTGAGTTGGTGAGTTTATACTACTATGTTGTAGTATTACA
Organism: Lates calcarifer; assembly: GCF_001640805.2. Taxonomy (NCBI): domain Eukaryota; kingdom Metazoa; phylum Chordata; class Actinopteri; family Centropomidae; genus Lates; species Lates calcarifer. The sequence continues at coordinate 2,959,050 of NC_066839.1, read as the reverse complement.
TTCATGTTTCTCTGTTAAAATTATACTGTGTTTCAGTGTCTTAGATTTACTGCTGTAAGAAGCTTTTTTATCCAGGAGGGGGCGTAGTGAGTTCACTAGTAGCACAATATAGAAGGTAACTCTGCCCAACATTCACGTCTCTTCCTGTGTAATACAGTATAATGAGTATGTGATGTATTTTTGTTAAACTGATGTCAGAAACTTTGTGTTATGTTTTTATGCATTTACTGATTAGTTTATCTATTTTTTTTGCATCATTTGTGATGTGTGACGCAGTAATATTAACATGGAAACAGATGCTGTGTTGGAGCACTCGTTCAGAGGCTGACATCTAAGCACATACAAAGATTCTCCGTTGTACATTGTGAGTGGTCGGTTTAATTATGTATTTTTGGAACTAAATTCCATCTTTAAAAATGTTGACAATTTTCATCAGCAGTCAGGTAAAGGTCAGATCCGGCACCAACAGATGGTGTGTTCATGTGCTGTTGACTCCTGCCTGCTGCTGGAAGGGAAATGTGGTGATTTTTGGATATTTTTGAATGAGAAATCTGAGTTTCTCTTTAAAATATCTGATTATTTTGATTCCCTGTTGCAAAATGTGGGATGGAAACCTGAAAAAGTAGAAAGTTCCATGAGAACTTAGACCTTTTCATTGATCAAGAACATAAACTCTGTTTAGATTACTGTGTTGGGATGTGTCTAATGTAAACAAGCCGTCTTTGGAGGTGATGAGGAAAAATGTCTTTTCCTGCAGCAGTTGATGTTTTTCTTATATCTGCTGTGATTTAAGACGAGATGTTCTTTAACTCACATTGGCTTCAAAAATGAACACCTTTACTTTTCTGAAACACTAAAGAACAGCTGCATCACTGCAAATATTTATCTTAACTAACATCCTTTACATGCTTCTTTCCCTCAGTCAAGACAAGAAGTCAAACCTGTTAAGAAAGTGAGCTGACGCACCACAGTGGAAAGGAAGTTGATTGTGGTTTTGGTGGCAAGAGGAGTTTAACTCTGACACCTCATTTTAGACGTCACCTGACATTTTGATCTGAAGTGTCTCTTGTTGAACTGAAGGAGGAGTTTGGTCAAATTTGGACAATGTAATGGACAAGCATTACATAGACTAAACATGGCCTCCATCCTCTTTGTTTCACTGGCCTTGAAAAAGTCGACCTCATCAGAGGAAGTGATGTTTTGGATTGACAGGCTCAATACTGTGGAGCCCACAGGCCTTAATGAGAGCTTTAGTTTCAAACCTTTCTCATGACAGTGTTTGGATCTTGATGTATGATGCAGTGTTTGTGTTGTTGTGTTTCTGTTCTCTAGACTAGATTGTACTTTGTCAGAGTTCTTGTTCTTTTACTCGGCCCTTGTGGCTGTTTGGGAGGACACAGGCCTTTTGGGAGCAGTCTGCTGCTCACCTGTGTTCAATCAGGTCATTGTCTTGATAACACCTTTCTGTTCATACTGTTCATGATCTGATGAAGACCTAAGACTGAAACTCATCAGCCATGATATTCTCATAAAATGTCAAGCTCTACAGACGATTTGTTTGATGGTGCACGACCTTTATCCACTTTTGAACAGAAACAAACATACAGAGACACACACACTCACATCTTTGTACACCTATCTTTGTGGGGACCCCTCATTGACTTCATCCATTGTCCTTCACCTTAACCATCGCAACTGAATGCCTTACCCAACCCTAACCTAAACCTAACTTTTAACCTTCAAACAGCCCTTTAAAGCTGTGGGGTCCAGCATTGTGGTCCCCACGAAGACGCCGGATCCCACAATGGTGGGCTTCTGGTTTTTGGACCCCGTAAGTATAGTAAAACAAGCTCACACACACAGATCACAACACTGAACCTCAGACCATACTTCAGACTCATCTCTGCTCAGCTCTCCACTTCCTGTTCTCTCTCCTCTTCCCTCTGTTGGGTTGGACAGCTCTGTTTGCACTGGGCTCTGACATTCGTCTAAACAACATATGAATGAATCCAAAATGACAAGAAAATGCACAGAACTGCAGTCGCTCAGACTTCATTCAGAAGAGTTCCTGGTGGATACACGACCTCTCACTGCAGCTGAGATATGACTCCAGATTCTTCTCAGACAACATTAAAGGACCAAAGACTCATCTCTGCAGCGTGCACAGCATGAAAACCCTGAAGTGGTTACATTACGTCATGTTTAATTTGGCAGAGAACAAATGTATAATTCTGCAGAAAGCTCCTGGCAACAAACCATTTCTACACAACATGAACACACCTGCTACTACAGGTGTTCACAAGTGGTAAAGTGTGAACTTGATGCTTTGACTTAAGGAAACAAAACACAGTTTAGTCTAGACACCCATCTATGTGTTAACCATTGGATGTTTTTCTGGTCATTGTCAAAGGGTAACACCTTCAGAGCTCTGCTACAGTTGTTACATTCTCACCAAAACACCTGCACCTCAGTTCTCAGAAAAATGTCTGTAAACATCAGGAACCAACAGGTCTCAGACCTGTAAAATATCATCTTATCTGTGTCAGATTCTGGAGGATGAGGAGTTTGACTCTGTTCATGTGAGCTGTCAAATACCATGAATCCTGTCCGCACCTCTCCCTCCTACATGCCTTTTTCAGTTTCACAGGATTCTTGTCAGGCTGCTGTGACCTCTGACCTTTTATTTTTGTTTGATTCATTAGTGCTGGTCCATGAACTGGAGAGTATGTCGTCTTGGATTATGTATTCAACGTACTGAATAAGAAAAGTCCGGGTGAGTCGGGAAAAGAAAAACTCTGAGAAATTCAACACCTGACAGAAGAGAAAAAAACAGAAAGACTCAAGCTATGAGGAAGTCACACCTTACTAATCACAGGAAACACAGTATATATATGCACAACGTTTATGTGCAAAACTCAAGTTCAGAGCATGAAATCAAGAGATAGAGAAGGCAGAGAGTAATAATAATGGCTGCATTCAAGCGGATTAAAATATTTTTGCTTGTGATACCAGTGCTTCAGTTCACAGGTAAGTACAGTGAACTCTTCAAAGCCAAGAAAGAGGAACATTTTATGGACGTATTGTCAAGTTAACTATGAGCCTTTGAGTCTTTGTTCAAATGTAACTCAGTTTCTCATGTTTCTGTCTGATCCTGTCCTCAGCAGTAACTGTACAACATCCAAGTCCGTTTGCTGTCATAGCTGGATATGGCGTCCATCTGCGATGTAAAAATGTGACAGATAACTCGGGGAAATGTGATGATATTACCTGGATCTTCAGTTCCTCAGTCAACACAGTGACACTGTTTGAACATGGAAAGATTCATGAAGATGCCAAAGCTAAATCAGTCAAACTGAGTCTTTCAGGGGACTGTTCTCTGGATATAAACAAGGTCACAGCTGAGGATTCTGGTCATTATACCTGCAGACAGTTCAACAAACCAGGACAGAAACATGGGCAGGACCCAGAGTATGTTCTGTCTGTTGTTAACGGTGAGTATTTACAGCAAAGTGTCTTGTTTACAATGATGTTAACTTTAATCTTGTATAAGGTGATGTTGTTCAGTTTTTTGTTACCGTAAAATATCAACTTGTGGTGACTGTAGCAATATTACACTTATTTATGGTTATGTTTAGGCACTCCCAGCACTTGGATAAGATTAGTGAAAGATCATGGTCTGGTTTAAAACAGAAAACGTTCACAGTGAGTTCAGACACAAAGTTTTGATTTAAATTTGACCAAAATCACACAAACTTTACCCAAAATGTTTTTGTTGCTTAAATGACAGACAGGACTCTGGATGTAGATCCTGGCCTCTTGTGTTACGGTTGTGCACTTTGTACGCCAGCTACTCACCCTGCTTATGTCACTGATTATGGTACTTAAGTCAAAAATATATATTTCCAGTTGAAATACAGTTTGAAAGTTGTGTGCATTATCACGGAAAAATCGCATATCCATGTCCATGAACATAAACTCAGTCGATACATTTTGGGACTATTTTATGAACTGCTGTGAAAACACACTGATGAGGCTAATGTTAGCTCTGATTAGTCACTGTTTCTTTTATGACTTCTTTTCTTAAAGGTTCCATATTATAGAAAGTGAGATCTCGGTGTCTGTTTTGATTATGAAGCAGGTCTAGGTGCTGTATAAATACTGTCAAAGTATCAAAATGCTTTATGCACGGAGAAATGAACACAGCCTGTATTCAGGAACCGTTCCTCTGAACGAGCCGTCAGGACTTCCATAACTTTCTGGTGTCACAATGATACATTCACTGTCCTCAGCTAAACTCTCAGCACGGCTCAATTTGACTCACTGTTCAATCGCTTTTTGTTGAAGTTGTTTTAGCTTTATCATCAACACAACACCAAGCAGTCATTCAGTCGGATGTCAGAAAGCCAATGCATCATTGCACAGCCTTCCCAGTGACAGTAATATCAGAGTGCAGTGGCTAAATAGTTTTTTTCTGAACTACCAGAGAATATTCAGTCTGAATTTGTTTGGCTCATTTCTGCGCTGACTGCTTAACATTTTCCTCTGCCAAACAACAGTAGGCTACAGTCTGTTGCCTGTGGTTGGCCTGGCTGTGTGCTGCTCAGAGAGCAGCCGATCAGAGGGAAGGCTAAGAGACAAACGCCCTGTTCTCTTGCTCCAGAGAGAAGCGTGAGAGCGGAAGTGTGAAACAACATTGGTTTTGTACTTAAAACCACAAACACATCTTCTTATGAATATCAAAACATCTTTAATTAGTGAAAAAAACATGAATAATTCAAGTGTAAGGTAACAAATATTAACAACAGAGAAGAGTGCAGCAGTTTATCATCAACCCTGACATGATTCTTTCACATGTAGTTATGTGAAGATGGAGGATAGAAATTCTTTTCTTTTTTTATTTGTCAAGGTGAGAGCACAAAAACAACCACAACCAAACCAACAACGACAACAACAACAATTAAATCAACCTCCACAAGTGCGACTAGATCAACAACAACAACGGCAACAGAAGCACAGACAAACACAACAGTATCTGCAGTCAGCGACCCACCAACAGAATCACAAGGTGACTTCTCATTTCATATTTCTCCCTCTGACACAGAATTACAGTATAAAATAGCTCATGATCACAACACTGTGGCACTCACAGGTTCCTCTTATATCTTTTTTTCCAGTTTGGTGGAGGGTCACCATGGCTGTGTGTTTAGCAGCACTCATAATAACTGTTGTGACAGTCAAGACATGCAAGAGATCAGACGGTGAGAACATTCACAAGTGAAACGTTGTTGTTTGGAAATTTCACTTATTGATGAATCAGGATTTCCACAGTGGAAGCTAATGTGGACTTTTTTTTTTTTGTCTTTTCAGATGACACAACACAGATGGACGAAAACATTGTGAGTTTATGTTGTATTAACTGCAGTATAGTCCTGAGTGTATTGTAGTGACACTAGGTGGTTGCAGAAACAGTGGTCAAATGATCCATTGTGGGGACAAGAAAAATAGAAGCTGCTACACCACAAACTACAGCCTCCAAAATGACTCCAGGGTTTGTTAACATCGTCTTTTATACAGTGGCCTCAGACCAATCATTTGAAAGTTTGTTTGGCTAAATTTACAGAAGTTTGGTTGCTATGGTTACCATCAATTTTACAGTACTAAACAGCTGCCTTCCAGGGTGGTTACTCGTTGATCAGACCTGTGTTTCAACTGTTCCGGTAAATGAATTTGACTCATGGCTGCAAGCAAATCAGGATCATAGTATATTCAATACATGTTGTACTGTCACTCAACTGTATTTTGTCCTCCAGGGACTGACTTCCAGCCCTGCAGAGACTCAGACGGCTCCAGAAACCAGTCAGGACATGGTGAGATCACACACTACACTTAGTCACTGTTAGGTTTGTTTTGATTGTCTGAAGCGTAGATGTGACGACACCTGAGAAACACATGCAGAGACTGACCTGTAGGTGTCTAAGTCTACTGAGCAGCTGTTATGTTGTCTTCACTGTGTAGGCTGATCCTGAAGAAGGTGTTTGCTACACCTCCATCACTTACACCAAGAAGACCAAGAGTAAAGCCCAGGTAAGCTGTCTGATTGGTTACACTAGTGACGATAAATCACTGAAATGTATGTGACGTCAGTTGGCCTGTAATCAATCATCAGTGATGCACTCACCTCTCCTCTGGCGCCACCATCAGACCAACATGTCAACTTCACAGAATTTAACGAGCAGATAAAAGCTGCAACATTTCACTTGTTAGATTTTTTTCTACAAATACAAATTTTGTATAAACTTGAATTTCTGATGCAGATTTATTTTACATGTTTACAAAGGCTGATTTACACCTTCAAACTATTTGAACCCATAGGTGGCAGCATTGTGAACATTTTCAGAGCTACTGCAATATGTTGTTTAGTATTACACTGTGTTGAGTTTGTGTTGTGCTCCAGGTTCCAGATAAAGTTGACACTGATGATGATGATCAATGCAGTGCAGTGATCTACAGTACTGTGAAATGTTCCTCCTCTTCTGTTGGAGCCTCCACTGATGTCAGCGACCTCTACGCTACCGTCAACAAACTGAACAAATAAGATCTCACTCATTTAATGCAGCATGTTATTTATGGGATTCCATTTGTGATTCATGTGAGTCTCAGCACATTGATGATGAACATACTGTTAACAATTTCTAACACTGTCAAACTGTCATGTTGATTGTTTCATAGCCTAATTATGACAAAATGAGAATACAGTGAAACATATTAAAACAATTCTTCTTCACTGGCTGATATTTGATGTCTGTCACAGAACACATGAGGTCTGAAGGTGCCATTGTGTTTGATGTAAATTAGTCCTGTGAGGAAATAGGTTTTTTCTCAGAGCACAGTGATGAATGAACACAGGTCAGTGACAGCAATGACAATGTAGAACTGCACATCACCAAAAACGAAAAGTAAAGCAAAGATGAAGGAAAGTCCAAAGAATGGGGAAAAAAAAAAAAAATAATAAATCTTTTAATCATTTCATGACCCATCTGGTTCAACTTGTGACTCCTAGAATGGGCCTAATCCATAGGTTGGGTACCACTGAGCCACATGTTGATGCATCAGTGCAACATCTACGCCCCCTGCTGGCTATGATGTGTCAAATGATCTTGACTCATGAGGTCCTTTTACCTCAGGTGTATTTAATCTGGTCTGATTGAGGCTGAATCTATAAAGAGGGAGCAGGGAGTTGGTGTCTGGTTTCATGTTGGTTGTTTTCTGATGGTCTGGTCATCCTGTTTTCAAGGCTTTATTTCTGTTAGGTTTGTTTGTCTAGGTTAGAGGGAAGACACCAGATCCTACGACCCTCTGTGAGTTGGTCTGAGTGGTTTCCTTTCTTGGTGTTAATTTTGGCCCAATAGCCTTTTGTTCTTGCTGCAGCTGCTTGACTTTGTGTTGGACGCCCTTTTGTGGGGGTCCTGACATAATTTGGGGCCTCAACTCAATGTTTGAGAGCCCTTTGAATGAGTACTTTATATTTTCATACTTTTACATTTAGCCTTTTCATCAGACCCTTTCCACTACAAGTCTGTGAAAGTGCAGGACCTGGGGCTTAGGGGGGGATTTGGAACTGGTCCTCAGGTATGTAGGCATAGAGAGAGTTGAGGCTCCCTCTAGTGGTGGAGAGTGTGAGGGAAAAGCAGACCTACTCAATATGAACAGTTGGCAGTTTATTAGGAACACCTGGCTAAAACTAAAGCAGTCTAATACAACAGTCCCTTAATATGTTCAAGATAATGTCCAGTTATTGAAATTGTTTTGGAGGATGTAGTTTGTGCTGTGCAGAGATGTTTCTACTATTCAGCCTACCCTCAATGATTTAACTGGGCTGGACAAAATAATAGAAACACCTGTCACAATGAGGGAGAAGCTATGTCTTGTTCTGGTGAGAGCTTTAGGAGTAACTCTTTGGGACAGAGGAGTGGTGTCAAATTCTGCATTGGCCTAAAACCAAGACTTTACCAGACCAAACCCACCTGGATCTACTGAATTTGAAACCTGATTCTGACCTTGGACTGGCCTCTAAACTCCTATTTGTGGGTTGCAACAGAACCAGTCAGATCCATTGAGGCCCCACCCCCCAAGACCCCTAATGATCCCTTGCCAATGTCCCAGTGCCAGATGCCACAGGACACCACCAGCAGTTCTGTTTCCATGTCCTCACAGCTCAGAGCAGCTTTGGCAGCATGAGGGCGACCTACACAATATTAGGCAGGTGGTTTTAATGTTGTGGCTGAACACATTCACATTTCAGGCAACTACCAGCATGAAACACTAACATGTCAGTGACACACTGTCTGCCTTATCGGTTAGATGATCAACTTTGCCTGTTCCAGCTATCAGACAGATAAACATGACTGATACTGGGCTGCAGAGGCTCAAGCACAGGTTCAAATGACCTCTGACTGTAGCTTTAAATCTGCAGTACAAAACTTTTGGCTCCCCCTTCTGGTAGTGAGAGTAATTTAAAAAGAACTGAAGGTGAGAACATTCACAGATGAAACTTAGAAACAGGAAGTTTTGATGAAGCTGGATTCTCACTGTTGAAGCTGAAGTCGACTGTTTTTTTGTCTTTTCAGGAAAAAAACACAGACGGATGAAAACAGTGTGAGTTTTTAACATTGTGTTCTTTTTGAGTTTGAATACAGTTCTTCTAAGTTTCTTTAGACAAACTTACCTGCAGAATAAATGTAATGTAATGTAACAGGTATCTTTACACTGTCAAGTTCTCTCTGATGAACTTATGCTCAGTTTGGGACAGTGGACACCTAAAGATCACAGAGGTGGGACTGGGACTGGAAAGTTGTCAGTGTGTCAGAGTCTGGGTTTGATTGTGTTGTGTTGTTCTTCACAGGTGTGTGATGATGAAGATGATGGTAGAGTGACTATGAAAACATCAGATCTTCTGATGGAGTTTGACTGAATCTTCTGCCTCTGTCAGACTCCACTGATCAGCACAACATGAAGAAATGAGTCCATTTCAGCTGCATCAGTGCAGTTTACCTGAGGAACTGAAGCTTTGAAAGAACAGAAACAGTCAAAGATCATTTTTAGAGAGTTATTATTTAGAGTTTCGTCTGACTTGGACAACAATATTCAAGTCTTGATTTCATCTCATGTGTCTTTTCCTGCATCAGCTGTTCAAACTTTTCTCATCTGTGTCCAGATCAGGTTTTAAATTCACCAAACAGGGAGGAGAATTTAACACTCGCATTGAGCTCAGTTTTTGTGTGAACAGAGGTCCAGAGGTCACAGAGGTCACAGAGGTCAGGGGCCCCGGGACCAGAGCAGTTTAAGCTGCTGACTATCACTCAGTTAGAGGGAGATCGTACCTGCTCACCAAAGTTAAATAGAGCAACAACAGGTGTTCAAGGCACAGAGTTGGAATGAGAGGCTCCATTCTCCCTATTAGAAGTCAGTGTACCATCAAAATGAATGCCACTGAAACCACAGGTGTGATACCACAAGTACTGATGTCAGACAACATGTTAGACTACACAGACACTGATGTCAACACTGTCTGGTTGTGCGATCTCAGTGACTCCAAACTTACTAAAGGTTAAAGTGGTTTTTATCAGAGTTCAGTAAGTGTCTCTTTGTCTTATGTCCTAATGAAGAGTCAAGTGTGTGTTTCTGTGAGCCTCACATGTTTATCTGATGTTTATCAGGTCGTCATTAGAGGGTAAAACCTCCAGAGCTCTGCTGCTGTCCAACCCACACTCTCATCAAAACACTTCCCCTTCAATTCTCAGAAAAAATGACTTCAGAGACACAATGAGGAACCAACAGGTCTCAGGTCAGTAACATGTCATCTTATCTGTGTTCTTTCCCAGCTGCTACAGACGTGTTAAAAAAAAGAGCTGCATTAATGCAAACATTTCTAACTAACAGTCTTCACACCTTTAGCCTCCTCAGTCCTTTTTCTGTTCAGGGTGTCAAACACGTCACTGTCAGAGACACAGTCTGCACTTGTTGAATCTTAATATAGTTTTCTCTCTGCAGCATTAAATGAGCTCAGATCCTGTTCTATCTGCAGAAACTTATTCCTTCTCTTAATAATGAACTATTGTCTAACAGTCAGGTCTCCATCCAACATGCTCATTGCAGTTTTACAGGATCTTTGTCAGACTGCTGTGACCTCTGACCTCTTCATTATGTTAGCTATGCTGCTTAGCCTTTGAGGGTGATGACAGGAGGCTGGATCCAGTCCCAGTTAACCTAAGCTGCATGTCTTTGGACTGTGAGAAGAAGGGCACACAGGCACAGGGAGAACATGCAAACTCCACACAGAAAAGCTCCATGTTGTTGTGAGGTGACAGAGCTAACCACTGCACCACTGTGCCGCCCTTCTGCTCATGACTCTAACTCAAAAACCAGAGCAAAAATAATCATGACCACATGACATCATACTGATCACAGGAAGTATGTGATGTTGGTCTGTATAAGATGAACCATTTTAGAGACTCTGACAGTTAGGATGGACAGAGAAAGGAGAGAGACAGAGCAGCACCATGGCTGAATTCAGATGGATTCAAATGTCTTTATTAATGATCCTGCTGCTTCAGTTCACAGGTAAGGACACATGGACATATAGAAATGACAGGATCATTGCAAGACTGATCTTTGGGCTCCAGGCCACTTTTGTCAGTGTAGTTGGGCCTCAGACCACTTTCTATTTAAACAACTGTATCAATCCAATACTGCAAGATATAAGCAAGTAACTGATAGAATTTTCTTCAGCACAACCTGGGCTATTTGAATATGTGTGTCTCTATAATGTAACAAGACATTTTAAATAGTTTGAACACCATAAACCCAAAAGGAAAAATAAAACGGAACCAAAAGCTATAATTTTTTTTCAACTGTTTTCTCACGGTTCAACAACACAGCTTATGATTGGTTTACACAGTCAATATGGCTGCCATGAATGTCTTTAATCAGAACACGGTAACAGTTGTTCTGATAATGAACAATGCATTAATGAGGACGCAGAACACGGAGTTATCCACTGCTTTGTTCCGGAAATGCTGAACAATGGCACCAGGTTCCATGATGGATTACAAAGACCCTGGAAGGATTCTAATCACAAACGACGGCTTGTTGTAAAGGCAGAACAGAGCGGAGCAGGGCAGTTTTTAAAGTTAGTTTCTACATCAATGCGTTACAGAAATATTAATGAAAGTATCAGACGAGTACTTTTCCAGTCGTCTGCCACTGGAGGGAGCCTGTTATCAGTGGCTTCTGATGGATGATCGTTCATTTCCGATCAGTCCAGTGTGCTGTTTGTGTTTGAAGATGAGACACATTAACAAACTTCTACTTGATGTCAAATCCTTCTCACATGAACTAGAACAGAACAATCATATTCTAACATCAGATCATTGTCTTTTATCTCGTCTTCTCAGCAACAGCTACTGGACAATATTCCTCCATCTTCACTGTCAGAGATGAAGATGAAGTCACTTTGTCCTGTGAAAATGTGAGAGATGATCAGGATCAATGTGACAGAACTACCTGGATCTTTATTGGTTCAGGAAGCAGAGCAGCAGTAACTCTGTTTGACCATGGGAAGATTTACAGAGCAGCCAAATCTAAATCAGACAGACTGAGTCTCACAGAGAACTGTTCTCTGGTTATAAAGAAGGTCACAGTTGAGGATGTTGGTTATTACAGCTGCAGACAGTTTGACAGATCAGGACAAAAACAAGGTCCAGACACTAATGTTCATCTGTCTGTTGTTACCAGTGAGTATTTCCATCATAATGTTTTCAGCTCAAACTGTCTTGTTAGAACAAAATACTGAAACATTACAATAATTCTGATTACAGTGATGAAGTTCATTTTACTCTTGTTGTCTTTCTCTCACAATATCTCCATCTTCACCAGTGACTGAACAGAAGAACAGAGATCAGGTGACATTATACTGCTCTGTGAGGACACGTTACCACTGTAGACACACAGTGAAGTGGCTGTATGAGGGTAAAGATGTGGCTACAGATGACAAAGGGTTGAGGACATCATCGTCTTCCTGCAGAGCCTCTGTGACCTTTCTGACTTCTCATTACATTTACAAATCAACATCTAAGCTCTTTTCTTGTGAAGTGACTGATGTTTACAACGGGCAACAGTTTACCTTCAGCCTTCAGTCCTCACCTGAGAAGTCAGGTAAGAACATTATGAGCTGATGATCATTTATTAACTGAAGATGAAGAACATGAGCTGTTTTCTAAACAATCAGTTTTTGTTGTTTATTTGTCCAGGTGACGACTCAACAACAACAACAACAACAACAGCAACTACAACCAGTGATGCTTCAACAAAACCAACAGGTAGAGACTCAACTATTGTATGTATCTTTTGTCCGATCTCTCTCTCCCTCTCATTCTCTTCTAGTAGTAAACCTTCTCACTGTTTGGTTGTTTGTCATGAAAATGAAACAGTTATAAATAATTTAGAGGAAACGATCTTCACTCCTTCAGCCTCCTCAGTCCTTTTTATTTTCAGGGTGTGAAACACGTCACTGTCACAGATACACAGTGTGCTCTTGAATCTTAATATAGTTTTCCTGATTCAGTGTTAAAGTGGTTAAACTTCAGTTCTAAATGCAGGAACATTTTTCTTTTCTTTGTGATCAACAGCAGTTTTACAGTCAGTTCTCTCTGTAAGATGCTCTGTTTTAGAGGCTGACAGTTTAGAATGAGAACATGTAAAGAAAAGAGACAGAGCAGCTCGATGCTTCATGACAAAACAAACTTTATTAGTAGTGTTAATGTATTTTATTTACTATCTTTTATTTATGAGCAGCCAGTTATGTTGTTTGCATTTGAAGATGAGACACATTAAACTTGTGTTGTATCATTCTCACATTAATCAGAAGATAACAGCCATATTCTGATATCAGATCAAAGTCTTTGTTCTCTTCTTCTCAGCAGCAGTAACTGGACAATATCCCCCCTTCTCTGTTAGATGGTGAACATGAGCTGTTTTCTAAAAAGCTGGTTTTGTGGTTTGTTTATTTGTCCAGGTGACAACACAACAACAACAACAATAAGAAACAGTGTAAAACCAGGTGTGACCACGACAGCAACTACAACAACAACAACAACAACAAACAACGTAAAACCAGGTGAAGACTCAACAATTTTTATGTATCTTTTTCTACACTCTCTCTCTCTCTCTCTCTCTCTCTCTCTCTTCCTCTCTCTCTCTCTCTCTCTCTCTCTCTCTCTCTCTCTCTCTCTCTCTCTCTCTCTCTCGGCTGTGGGTGGAGATATTCTCTTATTCAGTCTCCACCTTCACCAGTGACTGAACATAAGGATGATGATCAGGTGACATTAAACTGCTCTGTGTCAGCATATGGAGAGTGTAGTTACACAGTGTAGTGGCTGTATGAGGGTAAAGATGTGGACAAAGCTAACAAAGACATGATGACATCATCATCTGCTCAGCCAATGAGAGCTTTACAACATCTCATTACGTTCACACATCAAAGAATTATCAGTTATTCAAGTGTAAAGTGCAAATGCTGCACATCATGTGTTTATATCAGCCCATTCAGGAATAAGTGATGTATGCATCACCAGTACATACATAACATTTCCCTCCTCTTTCTTTCCAGACTGGTGGAGGTTCATCATTGTGTCTGTGGGTTTAGCAGCACTCATAACAATAGTTGTGGCAGTCAACATATGGTCAAGAACTGAAGGTGAGAACATTCACAGATGAAACTTAGAAACAGGAAGTTTTGATGAAGCTGGATTTTCACTGTTGAAGCTGAAGTCGACTGTTTTTTTGTCTTTTCAGGGAAAAAAACACAGACGGATGAAAACAGTGTGAGTTTTTAACATTGTGTTCTTTTTGAGTTTGAATACAGTTCTTCTAAGTTTCTTTAGACAAACTCACCTGCAGAATAAATGTAATGTAATGTAACAGGTATCTTTACACTGTCAAGTTCTCTCTGATGAACTTATGCTCAGTTTGGGACAGTGGACACCTAAAGATCACAGAGGTGGGACTGGGACTGGAAAGTTGTCAGTGTGTCAGAGTCTGGCTTTGATTGTGTTGTGTTGTTCTTCACAGGTGTGTGATGATGAAGATGATGGTAGAGTGACTTATGAAAACATCAGATCTTCTGATGGAGTTTGACTGAATCTTCTGCCTCTGTCAGACTCCACTGATCAGCACAACATGAAGAAATGAGTCCATTTCAGCTGCATCAGTGCAGTTTACCTGAGGAACTGAAGCTTTGAAAGAACAGAAACAGTCAAAGATCATTTTTAGAGAGTTATTATTTAGAGTTTCGTCTGACTTGGACAACAATATTCAAGTCTTGATTTCATCTCATGTGTCTTTTCCTGCATCAGCTGTTCAAACTTTTCTCATCTGTGTCCAGATCAGGTTTTAAATTCACCAAACAGGGAGGAGAATTTAACACTCGCTTTGAGCTCAATTTTTGTGTGAACAGAGGTCCAGAGGTCACAGAGGTCACAGAGGTCACAGAGGTCACAGAGGTCACAGAGGTCAGGGGCCCCGGGACCAGAGCAGTTTAAGCTGCTGACTATCACTCAGTTAGAGGGAGATTGTACCTGCTCACCAAAGTTAAATAGAGCAACAACAGGTGTTCAAGGCACAGAGTTGGAATGACAGAGGCTCCATTCTCCCTATTAGAAGTCAGTGTACCATCAAAATGAATGCTAAAGTCAGATAGTTACATAATGTTACTTTAAATTTAGTTAAATTGATATTGCTGTGTTACTTCTAATTTTTTCTTTAATTAATGTTTAACTGTGTTTTTTATGTCAATTATTTTAATGATCATTTTCAGGATTTATTGCTGTAAGTTGCCTTGTTGTCCAGCAGGGGGAGTAGTAGGTTCACTAGCAGGACAATGTGAAAAGCATAAGTAATAACCCAACACCACATGGCTGCTTGAAATGTAAATAAGCTTTCTTTATGTTCTGATGTGAAAGTCATTAAAGCAAAGAGGAAGTGGAACAACACTGGTCCTGGCTGAGTTACTTTTGAGAGTCAAATGAAACAGATAAGTGAGAGGAAAGTGTGGAGTTTCTGTTTGTATGAGCAAAGGAAGAATGTAAGGTCTGTCTGCATGAAAGCAACAAGACACAAGAGGGACAAGAAGCAACTTCATCCAAAGTCACTGAAGAGGAAGTGACACTTCACTCATGACAACATTTCTATTCAAAACACAAAATGACCACAAGGAGGCGCAAAAAGACTCAACATATATAACCTCCCTCCTCTTATCCTCCTCTAGTAGTAAACCTTCCCTGTGTTGGTTGAACAGCTCTGTTCACACTAAGATGTGTCTGAATACACATAGAAATGCAGACAAAATGACGTCAGAACACACAGAACCTGAGAAATGGATCCACATCACCAAACACTCTGAGCTAATATAAATGTAAATACATTTCAAACAGCTTAAAGGACCAGGTCGTCTCTGCAGGGAGCATGTAGCATCAAAAACACTAAAACCACAGGTGTGATACCACAAGTACTGATGTCAGACAACATGTTAGACTACACAGACACTGATGTCAACACTGTCTAGTTGTGCGATCTCAGTGACTCCAAACTTACTAAAGGTTAAAGTGGTTTTTATCAGAGTTCAGTAAGTGTCTCTTTGTCTTATGTCCTAATGAAGAGTCAAGTGTGTGTTTCTGTGAGCCTCACATGTTTATCTGATGTTTATCAGGTCGTCATTAGAGGGTAAAACCTCCAGAGCTCTGCTGCTGTCCAACCCACACTCTCATCAGAACACTTCCCCTTCAGCTCTCAGAAAAAATGACTTCAGAGACACAATGAGGAACCAACAGGTCTCAGGTCAGTAACATGTCATCTTATCTGTGATCTTTCCCAGCTGCTACAGACGTGTTAAAAAAAGAGCTGCATTAATGCAAACATTTCTAACTAACAGTCTTCACACCTTTAGCCTCCTCAGTCCTTTTTCTGTTCAGGGTGTCAAACACGTCACTGTCAGAGACACAGTCTGCACTTGTTGAATCTTAATATAGTTTTCTCTCTGCAGCATTAAATGAGCTCAGATCCTGTTCTATCTGCAGAAACTTATTCCTTCTCTTAATAATGAACTATTGTCTAACAGTCAGGTCTCCATCCAACATGCTCATTGCAGTTTTACAGGATCTTTGTCAGACTGCTGTGACCTCTGACCTCTTCACTATGTTAGCTATGCTGCTTAGCCTTTGAGGGTGATGACAGGAGGCTGGATCCAGTCCCAGTGAACCTAAGCTGCATGTCTTTGGACTGTGAGAAGAAGGGCACACAGGCACAGGGAGAACATGCAAACTCCACACAGAAAAGCTCCATGTTGTTGTAAGGTGACAGAGCTAACCACTGCACCACTGTGCCGCCCTTCTGCTCATGACTCTAACTCAAAAACCAGAGCAAAAATAATCATGACCACATGACATCATACTGATCACAGGAAGTATGTGATGTTGGTCTGTATAAGATGAACCATTTTAGAGACTCTGACAGTTAGGATGGACAGAGAAAGGAGAGAGACAGAGCAGCACCATGGCTGAATTCAGATGGATTCAAATGTCTTTATTAATGATCCTGCTGCTTCAGTTCACAGGTAAGGACACATGGACATATAGAAATGACAGGATCATTGCAAGACTGATCTTTGGGCTCCAGGCCACTTTTGTCAGTGTAGTTGGGCCTCAGACCACTTTCTATTTAAACAACTGTATCAATCCAATACTGCAAGATATAAGCAAGTAACTGATAGAATTTTCTTCAGCACAACCTGGGCTATTTGAATATGTGTGTCTCTATAATGTAACAAGAGATTTTAAATAGTTTGAACACCATAAACCCAAAAGAAAAAATAAAACGGAACTAAAATCTATAATTTTTTTAAATTGTTTTTCAACAGAAAAACTATGTATCAGTGTTTGGAGTCTAAATCCATGTAGGCCAAGGTCTCAATGAACAAACAAAAGCTAAATGAAGTCTCTAGTGCACACACAGGCAGAAATGTTCACATTTATTTCGGTGCGTCCACTCGTTGTTTTCACTGGGGCCATTCTGCTCCATAGTTTCTGACCAGGATCAGACAGAGAGCTTCATCACGCACACACTGCACTTCCATGGCACCAAACTGTTCAAAATATGGTCACCACTATCTCCAGAACCTCTACATTCAACATCTCTAAAAACTCCTCCGGGTCGTTATCGCGGAACAGCCGCATCTTGGCGGCCGTATCCTTTGAGAGCGTCTTTTTTTTTGCGCACTCCAGCGCTCTCCAAGCGCACACGGACTGATGAGCTGCTTTCAGATGACATCTAGGCACATTATTGTTTCCCTGAAGTGTGAGTTGAAGCTACACTAGATTTCTAAATGCTAAGGACACAGCATCAACAGAGTAAGTCATGTCCGTGAATCGACGATCCGCCGTATTGTGACTCTCATTGGATCAACTGTTTTCTCACGGTTCAACAACACAGCTTATGATTGGTTTACACAGTCAATATGGCTGCCATGAATGTCTTTAATCAGAACACGGTAACAGTTGTTCTGATAATGAACAATGCATTAATGAGGACGCAGAACACGGAGTTATCCACTGCTTTGTTCCGGAAATGCTGAACAATGGCACCAGGTTCCATGATGGATTACAAAGCAAAGACCCTGGAAGGATTCTAATCACAAACGACGGCTTGTTGTAAAGGCAGAACAGAGCGGAGCAGGGCAGTTTTTGAAGTTAGTTTCTACATCAATGCGTTACAGAAATATTAATGAAAGTATCAGACGAGTACTTTTCCAGTCGTCTGCCACTGGAGGGAGCCTGTTATCAGTGGCTTCTGATGGATGATCGTTCATTTCCGATCAGTCCAGTGTGCTGTTTGTGTTTGAAGATGAGACACATTAACAAACTTCTACTTGATGTCAAATCCTTCTCACATGAACTAGAACAGAACAATCATATTCTAACATCAGATCATTGTCTTTTATCTCGTCTTCTCAGCAACAGCTACTGGACAATATTCCTCCTCCATCACTGTCAGAGATGAAGATGAAATCACTTTGTCCTGTGAAAATGTGATAGATGATCAGGATCAATGTGACAGAACTACCTGGATCTTCATTGGTTCAGGAAGCAGAGCAGTAGTATGGCTGTTTGAACTTGGGAAGATTCACAGAGCAGCCAAATCTAAATCAGACAGACTGAGTCTCACAGAGAACTGTTCTCTGGTTATAAAGAAGGTCACAGTTGAGGATGTTGGTTATTACATCTGCAGACAGTTTGACAGATCAGGACAACAACAACGTCCAGATGCTCCTGTTTATCTGTCTGTTGTTACCAGTGAGTATTTCCATCATAATGTTTTCAGCTCAAACTGTCTTGTTAGAACAAAATACTGAAACATTACAATAATTCTGATTACAGTGATGAAGTTCATTTTACTCTTGTTGTCTTTCTCTCACAATATCTCCATCTTCACCAGTGACTGAACAGAAGAACAGAGATCAGGTGACATTATACTGCTCTGTGAGGACACGTTACCACTGTAGACACACAGTGAAGTGGCTGTATGAGGGTAAAGATGTGGCTACAGATGACAAAGGGTTGTGGACATCATCGTCTTCCTGCAGAGCCTCTGTGACCTTTCTGACTTCTCGTTACATTTACAAATCAACATCTAAGCTCTTTTCTTGTGAAGTGACTGATGTTTACAACGAGCAACAGTTTACCTTCAGCCTTCAGTCCTCACCTGAGAAGTCAGGTAAGAACATTATGAGCTGATGATCATTTATTAACTGAAGATGAAGAACATGAGCTGTTTTCTAAACAATCAGTTTTTGTGGGTTTATTTATTTGTCCAGGTGACGACTCAACAACAACAACAACAACAACAGCATCTCCAACCAGTGACGCTTCAACAAAACCAACAGGTAGAGACTCAACTATTGTATGTATCTTTTGTCCGATCTCTCTCTCCCTCTCATTCTCTTCTAGTAGTAAACCTTCTCACTGTTTGGTTGTTTGTCATGAAAATGAAACAGTTATAAATAATTTAGAGGAAACGATCTTCACTCCTTCAGCCTCCTCAGTCCTGTTATGTTGTTTGCATTTGAAGATGAGACACATTAAACTTGTGTTGTATCATTCTCACATTAATCAGAAGATAACAGCCATATTCTGATATCAGATCAAAGTCTTTGTTCTCTTCTTCTCAGCAGCAGTAACTGGACAATATCCCCCCTTCTCTGTTAGATGGTGAACATGAGCTGTTTTCTAAAAAGCTGGTTTTGTGGTTTGTTTATTTGTCCAGGTGACGACACAACAACAGCAACAATAAGAAACAGTGTAAAACCAGGTGTGACCACGACAGCAACTACAACCAGTGATGCTTCAACAAAACCAAAAGGTAGAGACTCAACTATTTTATGTATCTTAAAAAAGAATGATGAGTTTTTTAAACCCTGATTTAAACATCTGTGCATCTATGGACAAACAACAGACTGTATCATTTCATGTGGAGGACCTGTTGGATGCATTCTGTTTTTTAAAGCAGCTAGTGTACTGTCATGTAGGGAGAGTGAGGTGAAAGCATCAGAGGATACCAAGTATCAGTCCTAGCCAGTGCAGATATCAGCCAGCTATTGTCACAGTGTTTTTAATGTCTTCATTCTCTTTCCAGATTGGTGGTGGTTTGTCATTGTGGCTGTTGGTGTATTGGTGCTCCTGATGATTGCCATAGCAGTCTTCAAAAGGAAGAGAGCTAAAGGTTGAGAATATTCACAGACGACACTTTATAAAACAAAAGGTTTTAATAAAGCTGGATTTTTACTGTGAAAGCTAAAGTTGACTCTGTTTGTCTTTCCAGGGAACAAAACACAGATGGATGAAAACACTGTGAGTTTTGAACCAGAACATTCAAACTTTTACACAATTATAAGAGTTGAGTTTGGTCACATGGTCCTGCAGGATTAGCCAAGAAGAAGTCTTGAACACCATATACAACCAACCAATAACCATCCCCTATTTCACTGTGTAGGCTGATCCTGAGGATGGTGTTCCCTACGCCTCCATCAGCTACAGCAGGAAGACCAAGAGTAAAGCCCAGGTAAGCTGTCTGACGGGTCGTACTTCTTTAATGTTGTGTAATTAATGTGTTGAGCTGTTTGTCTGTTGTTTTCCAGGTTCTGGGTAAAGATGATGAAGATGATGCAGTGACCTACAGCACAGTGAGAGCCTCCCCCTCCTCTGCTGGAGCCTCTGCTGATCTCAGCAACCTCTACGCTGCCATCAACAACCCAGGAAAATAAAGAAACAGCATAGTTACATCTCATATCAGCAGTTACTTTACATTAATGACTGATTAGTTCAAGAGACACAATGTAACCTTGCTAAGCAACAGCGCCCTCTGCAGCCATGAGTGGTGATTAATTCTGCTGAACTGAAACGCAGCTGAACAGTGTATATTACCCATGATCCTCAGCCTCTGAAGCAGGAAGTGCTGTCATTATAACAAACACACCAAACTCTGTTTCTAATTCTTGATATTTCCCTCAGTTTCCTGGCTGGATATCAGAGGTGAACTCTGGTTTTTAATGACTTCTATGTGATTTTAACTGATCTACAGTTCAGCATCTGATTCCAGTAGTTTAAGCTGCTGACTATCACTCAGTTAGAGGGAGATCGTACCTGCTCACCAAAGTTAAATAGAGCAACAACAGGTGTTCAAGGCACAGAGTTGGAATGAGAGGCTCCATTCTCACTATTAGAAGTCAGTGTACCATCAAAATGAATGTGAAGCTTTTATTTCAAAGTCAGATCGTTACACAATGTTGCTTTTAATTTAGTCAAATTGATATTGCTGTGTTACTTCTAATTTTTTCTTTAATTAATGTTTTACTGTGTTTTTTATTTCAATTATTTTAATGATCATTTTCAGGATTTATTGCTGTAAATTGCCTTGTTGTCCAGCAGGGGGAGTAGTAGGTTCACCAGTAGCACAATGTGAAAAGAACAAGTAATAACCCAACACCACATGGCTGCTTGAAATGTAAATAAGCTTTCTTTATGTTCTGATGTGAAAGTCATTAAAGCAAAGAGGAAGTGGAACAACACTCGTCCTGGCTGAGTTACTATATAACCTCCCTCCTCTTATCCTCCTCTAGTAGTAAACCTTCCCTGTGTTGGTTGAACAGCTCTGTTCACACTAAGATGTGTCTGAATCCAGATAGAAATGCAGACAAAATGACGTCAGAACACACAGAACCTGAGAAATGGATCCACATCACCAAACACTCTGAGCTAATATAAATGTAAATACATTTCAAACAGCTTAAAGGACCAGGTCGTCTCTGCAGGGAGCATGTAGCATCAAAAACACTGAAACCACAGGTGTGATACCACAAGTACTGATGTCAGACAACATGTTAGACTACACAGACACTGATGTCAACACTGTCTAGTTGTGCGATCTCAGTGACTCCAAACTTACTAAAGGTTAAAGTGGTTTTTATCAGAGTTCAGTAAGTGTCTCTTTGTCTTATGTCCTAATGAAGAGTCAAGTGTGTGTTTCTGTGAGCCTCACATGTTTATCTGATGTTTATCAGGTCGTCATTAGAGGGTAAAACCTCCAGAGCTCTGCTGCTGTCCAACCCTCACTCTCATCAAAACACTTCCCCTTCAGCTCTCAGAAAAAATGACTTCAGAGACACAATGATGAACCAACAGGTCTCAGGTCAGTAACATGTCATCTTATCTGTGATCTTTCCCAGCTGCTACAGACGTGTTAAAAAAGAGACCTAAGTGCTAAGGTTGAAGGTAACTGGACTTCTTTTTTGGTTTGACGACATTTTACCTCTCATCCGAAAGTTTTCTTCAGTTCTGAAAACTGGTTGGGGAGTCCCAGGTATTTAACATCCAGGCATGATTATGGGTTATGGTTATGGGACCCTAACGACTCACATGACGTCAGGGTGTGCATGGGGGTTGAACCTCCTGGACAAGGATCTCAGGACTGCATTGTAAGTGGCTGAAAGATGGTGTTGTAAGCCACCACCTCTGTTTTGAGATGGACGTTCCAGGACGTTCTCTATCCAAAATGTGGACGCTGTCGTCCTCAAAAGAGTGTCCCTTCTCCTTCAGGTGTAAATGAACCGCTGAGTCTTGTCCTGATGAGCTGACTCTTCTGTGTTGTGCCATGTGTTTATGGAGTGGTTGTTTTGTTTCACCTATGTACAGGTCTAGTATTTCTCCCTGCATTGAACAGTGTACACAAGATTACTCAGCTTGTGCTTGGGAGTATTGTCTTTGGAATGAACCAGTATCTGCCTAAGGTTGTTGCCAGGTCTGAAATGCACCAGGATGTTATGTTTGGAGAAAATTCTTTTGAATTTCTCAGACAGTCCTGCCACATATGGTTTGACAATGTTGTTCTGTATTTTGTCTTGTTCACCAGTTGCTGCCCATGGCTCTTCCTGATGTTTTTTTGTTGATTTGATGAAAGCCCAGTTAGGGTATCCACGTGTCTTAAGTGCTGTTTTGAGGGGTCTGTGTTCTTTTTCCTTTCCAACTGCTTTGGGGGGAATGTTCTGTGCCTGATGGTGTAGAGTTCTGATCACACCAACTTTGTGTGCCAGGGGATGGTGGGAATCAAAGAATAGGTATTGGTCCGTGTGTGGGGGTTTTCAGTAGACTTTGATGTTGAGGCTCATCATTCTCGATGAGCATTGCACCGTCCAAAAAAGATAACCTACGGCCTTTGGTGTCCTCCCCTGGTGAACTTGATGTGTATGTCCACTGCGTTGATATGTCCAGTGAAAGTTTCTACTTCTTGGGTTTTGATTTTGACCCAGGTGTTATCCACATACCAGAACCAGTGTCTAGGTGTTGCTCCTCTGAAAGTGATAAGTGCTTTCTCCTTGACCTCTTCCATGTAGAGGTTGGCCACGATGGGTGACATTGTGGAACCCATGGCACATCCATGCTTCTGTCTGTCATTGTATTTAAAATAGGTGGTTGTGAGGCAATGGTCAAGTAGGGTACAGATCTGGTCTGACATGAGGTTGGTCCTGTGGTGGAGGCAGTTGTCCTGCTGTAGACGCTTCCTAATGGTCTCCACAGCCTCGGCTGTGGGTATGCAGTTGGAGATATGACATCAAAGGACACCATGGTTTTGTCTGGAGCCAGTTTGAGCCTCCGGACCTTGTTGGTGAAATCCATGGAGTTCTTGACATGATGCATGGTGTTCCCCGCCAGCGGAGCTAAAATGGCGCCAAGGTGTTTGGCAATATTGTAGGTGACCAAGTTGATGCTACTTACAATGGGGCTGAGTGGGGCTCCTTCTTTGTGTATCTTCAGGAGTCCATAAATGCAGGGAGTATTATCACCAGGGTAGAGGCGATAATATGCTCGGTGGTCAATAACTTTATCCCCCTCCAGTCTCTGTAAACATGTCTATGACTTTCTTCTTGTAGCCAGCCGTGGGGTCTCGTTTGAGGAACTCATAGGTGTTACTGTCACTGAGTAGTGTAGAAACTCAGGGTACTGATGGCCTTCCTTTCCTGGGTGGTGACATTGGAAAGAGGTATCTTGGCACTGGATAGGGCTGTGGATACCTTAATCTGTTCTGCCTCTGATTGTGTAATTGTGATTGTTGGTTTTTATGGCTGATTCTGTAGCTGTAATGAGATCCACTGTGAGCAGTTGTTGTGGCGATACGGCAAAGTTGAGTCCTTTGGCTACGACTTCCCTTTCTGTTGTGGTGAGGTCCCTATCCAGATTTTTAACCCACTTGTTCTGGTTGTCTCCAGAAGCAGCAACATTCTGTGGAGGTTTGGATGATCCCAGAGGTCTTGACGTAGCATAGGTCCTGGTTTGAAGGCGTAGGAATTTGCGGGTTTGTTGCTCCTTGCCTTTTGTGTGTTGAGCCTGCTGGGCCCTCTCCACAAAGTTGGAAACTTCCTCCAGGATGGAAGAAGGCAGGAGTCACACCTGGGCTCATGTGACCCTAACAACTCGCATAACGACTGGGCGGGTCAACGATGCCCATAACCACCCCTGGAGGTTAAATACCTGGGACTCCCCAACCAGTTTTCAGAAATGAAGAAGCCTTTTGAACGACAGGTGAAATGTCTTCAAACCAAAAAAGAAGTCCAGTTGCCTTCAACCTTAGCACTTAAGACTACGATGACCGGGATGACTGAGAACCCTCACAGACATGTTAAAAAAAGAGCTGCATTAATGCAAACATTTCTAACTAACAGTCTTCACACCTTTAGCCTCCTCAGTCCTTTTTCTGTTCAGGGTGTCAAACACGTCACTGTCAGAGACACAGTCTGCACTTGTTGAATCTTAATATAGTTTTCTCTCTGCAGCATTAAATGAGCTCAGATCCTGTTCTATCTGCAGAAACTTATTCCTTCTCTTAATAATGAACTATTGTCTAACAGTCAGGTCTCCATCCAACATGCTCACTGCAGTTTTACAGGATCTTTGTCAGACTGCAGTGACCTCTGACCTCTTCATTATGTTAGCTATGCTGCTTAGCCTTTGAGGGTGATGACAGGAGGCTGGATCCAGTCCCAGTTAACCTGAGCTGCATGTCTTTGGACTGTGAGAAGAAGGGCACACAGGCACAGGGAGAACATGCAAACTCCACACAGAAAAGCTCCATGTTGTTGTGAGGTGACAGAGCTAACCACTGCACCACTGTGCCGCCCTTCTGCTCATGACTCTAACTCAAAAACCAGAGCAAAAATAATCATGACCACATGACATCATACTGATCACAGGAAGTATGTGATGTTGGTCTGTATAAGATGAACCATTTTAGAGACTCTGACAGTTAGGATGGACAGAGAAAGGAGAGAGACAGAGCAGCACCATGGCTGAATTCAGATGGATTCAAATGTCTTTATTAATGATCCTGCTGCTTCAGTTCACAGGTAAGGACACATGGACATATAGAAATGACAGGATCATTGCAAGACTGATCTTTATTAATATTATCAGTGGCTTCTGATGGATGATCGTTCATTTCCGATCAGTCCAGTGTGCTGTTTGTGTTTGAAGATGAGACACATTAACAAACTTCTACTTGATGTCAAATCCTTCTCACATGAACTAGAACAGAACAATCATATTCTAACATCAGATCATTGTCTTTTATCTCGTCTTCTCAGCAACAGCTACTGGACAGTTTTCCTCCATCACTGTCAGAGATGAAGATGAAGTCACTTTGTCCTGTGAAAATGTGAGAGATGATCAGGATCAATGTGACAGAACTGACTGGGTGTTCATTAGTTCAGGAAGCAGAGCAGCAGCATGGCTGTTTGACCATGGGAAGATTCACAGAGCAGCCAAATCTAAATCAGACAGACTGAGTCTCACAGAGAACTGTTCTCTGGTTATAAAGAAGGTCACAGTTGAGGATGCTGGTCAGTACACCTGCCGACAGTTTGACAAATTAGGACGACAACAAGGTCAAGGTGCTGCAGTTCACCTGTCTGTTGTTTCCAGTGAGTATTTCCATCATAATGTTTTCAGCTCAAACTATCTTGTTAGAACAAAATACTGAAACATTACAATAATTCTGATTACAGTGATGAAGTTCATTTTACTCTTGTTGTCTTTCTCTCACAATATCTCCATCTTCACCAGTGACTGATCGTAACGACATTGATCAGGTGACATTATACTGCTCTGTGAGGACATATGACCACTGTATACACACAGTGAAGTGGCTGTATGAGGGTAAAGATGTGGCTACAGATGACAAAGGGTTGAGGACATCATCGTCTTCCTGCAGAGCCTCTGTGACCTTTCTGACTTCTCATTACATTTACAAATCAACGTCTAAGCTCTTTTCTTGTGAAGTGACTGATGGTTACAACGAGCAACAGTTTACCTTCAGCCTTCAGTCCTCACCTGAGAAGTCAGGTAAGAACATTATGAGCTGATGATCATTTATTAACTGAAGATGAAGAACATGAGCTGTTTTCTAAACAATCAGTTTTTGTGGGTTTGTTTATTTGTCCAGGTGACGACTCAACAACAACAACAACAACAACAACAACAACAGCAACAGCAACAACAACAACAACAACAACAACAACTACAACAACAACAGCAGCAACAACAACAACAACAACAACAACAACAACAGCATCTCCAACCAGTGACGCTTCAACAAAACCAACAGGTAGAGACTCAACTATTGTATGTATCTTTTGTCCGATCTCTCTCTCCCTCTCATTCTCTTCTAGTAGTAAACCTTCTCACTGTTTGGTTGTTTGTCATGAAAATGAAACAGTTATAAATAATTTAGAGGAAACGATCTTCACTCCTTCAGCCTCCTCAGTCCTTTTTATTTTCAGGGTGTGAAACACGTCACTGTCACAGATACACAGTGTGCTCTTGAATCTTAATATAGTTTTCCTGATTCAGTGTTAAAGTGGTTAAACTTCAGTTCTAAATGCAGGAACATTTTTCTTTTCTTTGTGATCAACAGCAGTTTTACAGTCAGTTCTCTCTGTAAGATGCTCTGTTTTAGAGGCTGACAGTTTAGAATGAGAACATGTAAAGAAAAGAGACAGAGCAGCTCGATGCTTCATGACAAAACAAACTTTATTAGTAGTGTTAATGTATTTTATTTACTATCTTTTATTTATGAGCAGCCAGTTATGTTGTTTGCATTTGAAGATGAGACACATTAAACTTGTGTTGTATCATTCTGACATTAATCAGAAGATAACAGCCATATTCTGATATCAGATCAAAGTCTTTGTTCTCTTCTTCTCAGCAGCAGTAACTGGACAATATCCCCCCTTCTCTGTTAGATGGTGAACATGAGCTGTTTTCTAAAAAGCTGGTTTTGTTTATTTGTCCAGGTGACAACACAACAACAACAATAAGAAACAGTGTAAAACCAGGTGTGACCACGACAGCTCTCTCTCTCTCTCTCTCTTCCCTCCTCTCTCCTCCTCTCCTCTCTCTCTCTCTCTCTCTCTCTCTCTCTCTCTCTCTCTCTCTCTCTCTCTCTCTCTCTCTCCTCTCTCTCTCTCTCTTCCTCTCTCTCTCTCTCTCTCTCTCTCTCTCTCTCTCTCCCTCTCTCTCTCTCTCTCTCTCTCTCTCTCTCGGCTGTGGGTGGAGATATTCTCTTATTCAGTCTCCACCTTCACCAGTGACTGAACATAAGGATGATGATCAGGTGACATTAAACTGCTCTGTGTCAGCATATGGAGAGTGTAGTTACACAGTGTAGTGGCTGTATGAGGGTAAAGATGTGGACAAAGCTAACAAAGACATGATGACATCATCATCTGCTCAGCCAATGAGAGCTTTACAACATCTCATTACGTTCACACATCAAAGAATTATCAGTTATTCAAGTGTAAAGTGCAAATGCTGCACATCATGTGTTTATATCAGCCCATTCAGGAATAAGTGATGTATGCATCACCAGTACATACATAACATTTCCCTCCTCTTTCTTTCCAGACTGGTGGAGGTTCATCATTGTGTCTGTGGGTTTAGCAGCACTCATAACAATAGTTGTGGCAGTCAACATATGGTCAAGAACTGAAGGTGAGAACATTCACAGATGAAACTTAGAAACAGGAAGTTTTGATGAAGCTGGATTTTCACTGTTGAAGCTGAAGTCGACTGTTTTTTTGTCTTTTCAGGGAAAAAAACACAGACGGATGAAAACAGTGAGTTTTTAACATTGTGTTCTTTTTGAGTTTGAATACAGTTCTTCTAAGTTTCTTTAGACAAACTCACCTGCAGAATAAATGTAATGTAATGTAACAGGTATCTTTACACTGTCAAGTTCTCTCTGATGAACTTATGCTCAGTTTGGGACAGTGGACACCTAAAGATCACAGAGGTGGGACTGGGACTGGAAAGTTGTCAGTGTGTCAGAGTCTGGGTTTGATTGTGTTGTGTTGTTCTTCACAGGTGTGTGATGATGAAGATGATGGTAGAGTGACTTATGAAAACATCAGATCTTCTGATGGAGTTTGACTGAATCTTCTGCCTCTGTCAGACTCCACTGATCAGCACAACATGAAGAAATGAGTCCATTTCAGCTGCATCAGTGCAGTTTACCTGAGGAACTGAAGCTTTGAAAGAACAGAAACAGTCAAAGATCATTTTTAGAGAGTTATTATTTAGAGTTTCGTCTGACTTGGACAACAATATTCAAGTCTTGATTTCATCTCATGTGTCTTTTCCTGCATCAGCTGTTCAAACTTTTCTCATGTGTGTCCAGATCAGGTTTTAAATTCACCAAACAGGGAGGAGAATTTAACACTCGCTTTGAGCTCAGTTTTTGTGTGAACAGTTGCCATGAATAGATAAGTGAACAGGCCTACCAGGTACAGGCCCAGAGGTCACAGAGGTCACAGAGGTCACAGAGGTCAGGGGCCCCGGGACCAGAGCAGTTTAAGCTGCTGACTATCACTCAGTTAGAGGGAGATCGTACCTGCTCACCAAAGTTAAATAGAGCAACAACAGGTGTTCAAGGCACAGAGTTGGAATGAGAGGCTCCATTCTCCCTATTAGAAGTCAGTGTACCATCAAAATGAATGCTAAAGTCAGATAGTTTCATAATGTTACTTTAAATTTAGCTAAATTGATATTGCTGTGTTACTTCTATTTTTTTCTTTAATTAATGTTTAACTCCGTTTTTTATTTCAATTATTTTAATGATCATTTTCAGGATTTATTGCTGTAAGTTGCCTTGTTGTCCAGCAGGGGGAGTAGTAGGTTCACTAGCAGGACAATGTGAAAAGCATAAGTAATAACCCAACACCACATGGCTGCTTGAAATGTAAATAAGCTTTCTTTATGTTCTGATGTGAAAGTCATTAAAGCAAAGAGGAAGTGGAACAACACTCGTCCTGGCTGAGTTACTTTTGAGAGTCAAATGAAACAGATAAGTGAGAGGAAAGTGTGGAGTTTCTGTTTGTATGAGCAAAGGAAGAATGTAAGGTCTGTCTGCATGAAAGCAACAAGACACAAGAGGGACAAGAAGCAACTTCATCCAAAGTCACTGAAGAGGAAGTGACACTTCACTCATGACAACATTTCTATTCAAAACACAAAATGACCACAAGGAGGCGCAAAAAGACTCAACATATATAACCTCCCTCCTCTTATCCTCCTCTAGTAGTAAACCTTCCCTGTGTTGGTTGAACAGCTCTGTTCACACTAAGATGTGTCTGAATACACATAGAAATGCAGACAAAATGACGTCAGAACACACAGAACCTGAGAAATGGATCAACATCACCAAACACTCTGAGCTAATATAAATGTAAATACATTTCAAACAGCTTAAAGGACCAGGTCGTCTCTGCAGGGAGCATGTAGCATCAAAAACACTGAAACCACAGGTGTGATACCACAAGTACTGATGTCAGACAACATGTTAGACTACACAGACACTGATGTCAACACTGTCTAGTTGTGCGATCTCAGTGACTCCAAACTTACTAAAGGTTAAAGTGGTTTTTATCAGAGTTCAGTAAGTGTCTCTTTGTCTTATGTCCTAATGAAGAGTCAAGTGTGTGTTTCTGTGAGCCTCACATGTTTATCTGATGTTTATCAGGTCGTCATTAGAGGGTAAAACCTCCAGAGCTCTGCTGCTGTCCAACCCACACTCTCATCAAAACACTTCCCCTTCAGCTCTCAGAAAAAATGACTTCAGAGACACAATGAGGAACCAACAGGTCTCAGGTCAGTAACATGTCATCTTATCTGTGATCTTTCCCAGCTGCTACAGACGTGTTAAAAAAAGAGCTGCATTAATGCAAACATTTCTAACTAACAGTCTTCACACCTTTAGCCTCCTCAGTCCTTTTTCTGTTCAGGGTGTCAAACACGTCACTGTCAGAGACACAGTCTGCACTTGTTGAATCTTAATATAGTTTTCTCTCTGCAGCATTAAATGAGCTCAGATCCTGTTCTATCTGCAGAAACTTATTCCTTCTCTTAATAATGAACTATTGTCTAACAGTCAGGTCTCCATCCAACATGCTCATTGCAGTTTTACAGGATCTTTGTCAGACTGCTGTGACCTCTGACCTCTTCACTATGTTAGCTATGCTGCTTAGCCTTTGAGGGTGATGACAGGAGGCTGGATCCAGTCCCAGTTAACCTAAGCTGCATGTCTTTGGACTGTGAGAAGAAGGGCACACAGGCACAGGGAGAACATGCAAACTCCACACAGAAAAGCTCCATGTTGTTGTGAGGTGACAGAGCTAACCACTGCACCACTGTGCCGCCCTTCTGCTCATGACTCTAACTCAAAAACCAGAGCAAAAATAATCATGACCACATGACATCATACTGATCACAGGAAGTATGTGATGTTGGTCTGTATAAGATGAACCATTTTAGAGACTCTGACAGTTAGGATGGACAGAGAAAGGAGAGAGACAGAGCAGCACCATGGCTGAATTCAGATGGATTCAAATGTCTTTATTAATGATCCTGCTGCTTCAGTTCACAGGTAAGGACACATGGACATATAGAAATGACAGGATCATTGCAAGACTGATCTTTGGGCTCCAGGCCACTTTTGTCAGTGTAGTTGGGCCTCAGACCACTTTCTATTTAAACAACTGTATCAATCCAATACTGCAAGATATAAGCAAGTAACTGATAGAATTTTCTTCAGCACAACCTGGGCTATTTGAATATGTGTGTCTCTATAATGTAACAAGACGTTTTAAATAGTTTGAACACCATAAACCCAAAAGAAAAAATAAAACTGAACCAAAAGCTATAATTTTTTTTCAACTGTTTTCTCACGGTTCAACAACACAGCTTATGATTGGTTTACACAGTCAATATGGCTGCCATGAATGTCTTTAATCAGAACACGGTAACAGTTGTTCTGATAATGAACAATGCATTAATGAGGACGCAGAACACGGAGTTATCCACTGCTTTGTTCCGGAAATGTTGAACAATGGCACCAGGTTCCATGATGGATTACAAAGACCCTGGAAGGATTCTAATCACAAACATGGCTTGTTGTAAAGGCAGAACAGAGCGGAGCAGGGCAGTTTTTAAAGTTAGTTTCTACATCAATGCGTTACAGAAATATTAATGAAAGTATCAGACGAGTACTTTTCCAGTCGTCTGCCACTGGAGGGAGCCTGTTATCAGTGGCTTCTGATGGATGATCGTTCATTTCCGATCAGTCCAGTGTGCTGTTTGTGTTTGAAGATGAGACACATTAACAAACTTCTACTTGATGTCAAATCCTTCTCACATGAACTAGAACAGAACAATCATATTCTAACATCAGATCATTGTCTTTTATCTCGTCTTCTCAGCAACAGCTACTGGACAATATTCCTCCATCACTGTCAGAGATGAAGATGAAGCCACTTTGTCCTGTGAAAATGTGAGAGATGATCAGGATCAATGTGACAGAACTGACTGGATGTTCATTAGTTCAGGAAGCAGATCAGTAGTATGGCTGTTTGACCATGGGAAGATTCAGGAAGAAGCCAATTCTAAATCAGACAGACTGAGTGTCTCAGAGAACTGTTCTCTGGTTATAAAGAAGGTCACAGTTGAGGATGTTGGTCGTTACACCTGCAGACAGTTTGACAGATCAGGACAATATCAAGGTCCAGATACTGATGTTTATCTGTCTGTTGTTTCCAGTGAGTATTTCCATCATAATGTTTTCAGCTCAAACTGTCTTGTTAGAACAAAATACTGAAACATTACAATAATTCTGATTACAGTGATGAAGTTCATTTTACTCTTGTTGTCTTTCTCTCACAATATCTCCATCTTCACCAGTGACTGAACAGAAGAACAGAGATCAGGTGACATTAAACTGCTCTGTGTTGAGACGTCGATGGTGTCCACACACAGTGAAGTGGCTGTATGAGGGTAAAGATGTGGCTACAGATGACAAAGGGTTGAGGACATCATCGTCTTCCTGCAGAGCCTCTGTGACCTTTCTGACTTCTCATTACATTTACAAATCAACATCTAAGCTCTTTTCTTGTGAAGTGACTGATGGTTACAACAGGCAACAGTTTACCTTCAGCCTTCAGTCCTCACCTGAGAAGTCAGGTAAGAACATTATGAGCTGATGATCATTTATTAACTGAAGATGAAGAACATGAGCTGTTTTCTAAACAATCATTTTTTGTGGGTTTATTTATTTGTCCAGGTGACGACTCAACAACAACAACAACAACAACAGCATCTCCAACCAGTGACGCTTCAACAAAACCAACAGGTAGAGACTCAACTATTGTATGTATCTTTTGTCCGATCTCTCTCTCCCTCTCATTCTCTTCTAGTAGTAAACCTTCTCACTGTTTGGTTGTTTGTCATGAAAATAAAACAGTTATAAATAATTTAGAGGAAATGATCTTGACAAAGTCTTTGTTCTCTTCTTCTCAGCAGCAGTAACTGGACAATATCCCCCCTTCTCTGTTAGATGGTGAACATGAGCTGTTTTCTAAAAAGCTGGTTTTGTTTATTTGTCCAGGTGACGACACAATAACAGCAACAATAAGAAACAGTGTAAAACCAGGTGTGACCACGACAGCAACTACAACCAGTGGTTCTTCAACAAAACCAAAAGGTAGAGACTCAACTATTTTATATATCTTTTTCTACACTCTCTCTCTCTCTCTCTCTCTCTCTCTCTCTCTCTCTCTCTCTCTCTCTCTCTCTCTCTCTCTCTCTCGGCTGTGGGTGGAGATATTCTCTTATTCAGTCTCCACCTTCACCAGTGACTGAACATAAGGATGATGATCAGGTGACATTAAGCTGCTCTGTGTCAGCATATGGAGAGTGTAGTTACACAGTGTAGTGGCTGTATGAGGGTAAAGATGTGGACAAAGCTAACAAAGACATGATGACATCATCATCTGCTCAGCCAATGAGAGCTTTACAACATCTCATTACGTTCACACATCAAAGAATTATCAGTTATTCAAGTGTAAAGTGCAAATGCTGCACATCACGTGTTTATATCAGCCCAGTATCCTTAGGAATTACTGCCAGACTTTTAAAAGACTTGAACACTAATATTCAGGAATAAGTGATGTTTGCCTTACCAGTAGTTTATTTCAGTCTCAGTCTCCTCTTATCCGGAGTCGGGTCGTGGCAACAGGCTAAGCAGGACATTCCAGACATCCCTCTCCCTGGCAGTATTTTCCAGCTCTTCCTTGGGGATTCCCAGGCCAGATGAGACATACAATCTCTCCAGTGCATTCTGGGTCTACCATGGGGTCTCCTCCCAGTTGGGCGTGCCTGGAAAACCTCCAAAAGAAGGTTCCCAGGAGGCATCCTAACAAAATGCTCAAACCACCTCAACTGGCTCCTTTCAACGTGAAGGAGCAGGGGCTCTACTCTGAGCTCCCTCTGGATGTCCACGCTTCTCAACTTCTAAGGCTGAGCCCAGACACCCTCTGGAGGAAACTCATTTCAGCTGCCTGTACCCATGATCTCGTTCTTTCGGTCATTACCCAGATCTCGTGACCATAGGTGAGGGTTGGAAACGTAGATCGACTGGTAAATTGAGAGCTTTGAATTCCAACTCAGCTCCCGTCTGGTACAGCGACTGCATCACTGCAGATGCTGCACCAATCTGCCTGTCAATCTCACGCTCCATCCTCCCCTCACTCGAGGCAGCAACTCTCCACCCAGCCGGAGGGAACAATCCACCATTCTCGGGCTGAGAACCATGGCCTCAGACTTGGAGGTGCTGACCCTTATCCCTGCCGCTTCACACTCGGCTGCAAACCGCCCCAGCTCTGATGAAGCCAACAGAACCACATCATCTGCAAAGAGCAGAGACGCGATTCTGAGGTTCCCAAACTGGACACACTCTTCACCTCGGTCAGAGGCCTTTTCCAAGTCTACAAAACACATGTAGACTGGATGGTCAAATTCCAATGCCTCCCTCAGCAGTCCTGCAAGAGTGAAAAGCTGGTCCACTGTTCCGTGGCCAGGACAAAATCTGCATTACTCCTCCTGAATCCGAGGTTGGACATTTGGTCTGAGTCTCCTTTCCAGCACCCTGGAGTAAACTTTCCCAGGGAGGCTGAGTAGTGTAATACCCCAATAATTGGTGCGCAACCTCCGGTTTGTCAGAACATCCTTGAGGCCAGCCAAAAGTCCTTCTCCATGACTTCCCCAAACTCCTCCCACACCCTAGTTTTTGCCTCCGCGACCGCCAAAGCTGCAGCCCTTTGGTCTCCCGGTATCTGCCTGCTGCTTCAGGAGACCTCTGGGCTAGCCTTCTTCAGCCTGATGGCTTCTCTCACCGCTGGTGTCCACCGGCAGGTTCTTAGGTTGCAGCCTTGACAGGCCCAGACAACCTTCTGACCACAGCTCCTTCCTGCTGCATCTGCAAAGGAGGCTTTGAACATGGTCAACTCGGGCTCAATGTCCCCAGCCTCCCTGAGGATGCACGAAAAGTTCCTCTGGAGGTGGGAGTTGAAGATGAGGGTCTCAGCACACGCTCACTACTCATTTGGGGTCTGTCTGACAGTCTTCCCCACCATCTGTTCCAACTCACCACCAGGTGGTGATCAGTTGACATCTCTGCCCCTCTCTTCATCCAAGTGTCCAAGACATATGGCAGCAGATCTGATGATATTGATCATCTATCTTTGGCCTAAGATGGTCTGGTACCAAGTACACTTATGAACAACCCTATACTCAAACATGGTGTTCATTATGGCCAAACTGTGACTGGCACAGAAGTGCAATAACAAAGCACTGCTCAGGTTCAGATCGGGGACGCCGTTCCTCCCAATCACAAAAAAAATGTTATACCATGTTTGAAAGCACATGTATTTCCCTCCTCTTTCTTTCCAGACTGGTGGAGGTTCATCATTGTGTCTGTGGGTTTAGCAGCACTCATAACAATAGTTGTGGCAGTCAACATATGGTCACGAACTGAAGGTGAGAACATTCACAGATGAAACTTAGAAACAGGAAGTTTTGATGAAGCTGGATTTTCACTGTTGAAGCTTTTTTTGTCTTTTCAGGGAAAAAAACACAGACAGATGAAAACAGTGAGTTTTTAACATTGTGTTCTTTTTGAGTTTGAATACAGTTCTTCTAAGTTTCTTTAGACAAACTCACCTGCAGAATAAATGTAATGTAATGTAACAGGTATCTTTACACTGTCAAGTTCTCTCTGATGAACTTATGCTCAGTTTGGGACAGTGGACACCTAAAGATCACAGAGGTGGGACTGGGACTGGAAAGTTGTCAGTGTGTCAGAGTCTGGCTTTGATTGTGTTGTGTTGTTCTTCACAGGTGTGTGATGATGAAGATGATGGTAGAGTGACTTATGAAAACATCAGATCTTCTGATGGAGTTTGACTGAATCTTCTGCCTCTGTCAGACTCCACTGATCAGCACAACATGAAGAAATGAGTCCATTTCAGCTGCATCAGTGCAGTTTACCTGAGGAACTGAAGCTTTGAAAGAACAGAAACAGTCAAAGATCATTTTTAGAGAGTTAT